>NC_140966.1:100380813-100468313 GCF_056783735.1 Eptatretus burgeri | reverse complement strand
TGTTCAGGCCAGTGGCAGAGTAAGAGTCAAGGATTCAAAAAACCTTATCAGGTGCAAAATTCACAAAGTCCAGGAGCAGTTCGGGTACGACAGGAAAGGATGGGTACCGAAAGTGAAGGTCTTGCGGACACAGATGATACAAGCAAACACAGAATTGAGGCATTTGCCTTATCATAAGCAGTCAGCTGTGGTTCCGTTTGAAGAGAGGGAAAGAATGGAAAGGAAGGATACACCAGAGACAGACTTAACAAGGCACCACCAGGTTTTAGAGGAGGTTAACATGTTTAAGAGTTAATTGTTGATGTTGGACAGATGTTGTTTTCTGGTTCTCCTGAGAGTGGACACACTTGTTGCGGACTTTTTGGAATGCACTGTGATTGCCTGAGGTTGGAATTCCCTTCCGGGAAGAGAAGGAAAGTTGTTTCAGAGCAACTACCTCATCACAATATTTAGTGTATCATGGGTGGGAAGAAGTGTCGGATAATTGACAATGAGATGGGATTAATCTGTGCATGAGAGAGAGCAGGATTCTGTGGAAAAATTCCCAGTTTAAGTTAACATCAGGGGCAGGAAAAAAGGGAGACGAGCATCGGAAAAAAAAAAACGGCTGGGCTCATCTCGACGAGTTACCAAGGTTTTGGTCATAGTCACAATCTCCTCCTCCCCCTCCCTCAACAAGGCAATTCTCTATGTACTTGTTTTATTGTCTGAAAATCAAGAAACAGACATCAAACCAGGAAATTTGGCCATTTGGTCTTTCATTGCTGTGATGCACTCTTGGGTAACTTTTTGCTTCATCTTTAACCATCAATCTTCTTGTTGGTTTACTGAAATCCAAATAACCAAATCTTGATCGGGTGACCCAGATTGGTTTGGGTACCCAGCGCTGCTTGGGGAAAAAAAAACTATGTTGGGGTTCTGGTATTGGTTGTGCATTGAAAACGTTGAAATCTTCTCAATATATTCAATTGTTTGTGTGTTTGTATGTAACTCTTTCACGGCTGAACCACAGCACCAAGAGGCCCCAAATTTTAGGTAGAGTATCTCAGAATCTGGACAACGTCTTAAGCTACCACATTCTGACCTCGACGTCCATTTTGAGGTTGTGAATAAATTGTGTCCAAAAAGCTGGGAATAAGGCAAGGAATGAAATGGAAGCAGATATGAATAGCAAGTGAGACAAAGATGGTGGAAAGATGATTATAATCATCTTTCCAATAAAACCAACGTATTGATAATTATCAATACGTTGGCATGAGACAAGAATGCAGACAGTAAGGATGTGAAAGGGGCTGGGTGGGGGGGGGGTACCGAAGTATTATGCTTCATGTTATGAAGGTACAAGGTAGCATTCTGGATGTGAGGATAACGAAATGGGTGGAACAGGAGATAGGCGAAGAACAGCAGTCATTTAAAAGTGGTAGAGGGCAATGGATGGGATGTTTCTGCTGAGATAGTTGGTGGAGAAGAGGTGGAGATGCAAGGGGGAAATGGAATTAAGGTTTGTGGACCTTGATAAGACATCTGTAATTTTGGGTTGGACATCAGAGAAAAGAACAAATTATCATTTTGGAAGGGAATAAGATCTGGCAATAAAGCAGGTTTGAGTGTGTTGGCAGAACGGTGACCAAGGATGGCAGTTTGGGGGCAGAATTGCAGAGGATAATACAGGTGGGTGCATGGGCATGGAGGAAAGTGGAGTGACTTGTGGTGGACAGGAAAATATGAACGAAATTGAGGGGGAAGGTTCTGGGGTCTTGTGTTATGCCAGTCGACTTTTTCAGCATGGAGACAGTAGTACTGACAGAGAAGCAACAACAGAGGCTGCAGATCTGAAAAAAAACAACTTGGTCAGGGGGATACCAAGCAGGAAAACAGTTTTAACTAGAATGGGAGCACTCGGTAGAGTGCAAAACCTCCGCCGCCAATACTGCGAGGTCACTCAAGTGAACCTGATATCCTATTCATTCAATTTGACGTCAACAGTGCTCACAGAGTTATAGTTTGCAACTTTCCCTTTTACTTTTAACTTTTACATACTCAATTCGTCATAACTCGATTCCTTGAGACAGAAATTGATTTTACGTGGGTATATCCACCTGAAGTTCCAAAATCAGCCGCAATTATAATTTTGGCATGTTTTTTTTGTTGGAAATCACTTATAACATGTAGAAATGCAAAAAAAGAAATCGAAATTTTGTTGAAAAAAAAGTTGCAAATTTTTTTTTTCTCTAACAATTTTTTTTTGGGTGGGGGGGGGGGGTTGGAAATCATTTAAAACATGTAGAAATGCAAAAAAAATTCAAATATTTTTTCAAATTGGCCGCCATAGCGGCTATATTGGATTTTGGACCAAGTCCAAAATCGAATGGCATGATCCTTGGACCAGACCGAACCCCCCCCACCAAGTTTTGTCGAAATCCGTCGAGGAGTTTTTCCGTAATACTGTTCACAAACAAACAGAAAGGGGTGAAAACAGTAACCTCCATCCATCTTCGATGGCGGAGGTTAATTAGAGGGGGAGCACTCGGGAGAGTGCAAAACCTCCGCCGCCAATACGCCAATCTTATTCATTAAATATGATGTCAACAGTACTGACAGTTATAGTTCTTTTCTCCATTTTTTTTTGGGGGGGGGGTTGGAAATCACTTAAAACATGTAGAAATGCAAAAAAAAATAATCGAAATTTTGTTGAAAAAAGTTGCAAATTTTTTTTTTCTCCAACTTTTTTTTTTGGGGGGGGTTGGAAATCACTTAAAAATGTAAAAATGCAAAAAAAAAATTCTCAATTTTTGGGGGGGGGGGGTAACAAATTTTTTTCGGGGGGGTTGGAAATCACTCAAAACATGTAGAAATGCAAAAAAAAAATTCTCTCAATTTTTTTTTGGGGGGGGGACCAAGTCCAAAATATAATGGCATGATCCTTGGACCATACCTAACCCCCTGATGTGGATTTTTTAAACCCACTTTGTTGTGATCGTTGTCCTCCTGAAGGATTCTAACTGGTCGATTGTGGAATCCTATTTGACTTCAGACAGAGTTTAACGTTTGTCCGATTTGATTATAAAACCCTACAAAAAAACCCTATCGACACTGATAAAACTGATGTCCACACAAGTCCTTCCTTGTGAAACAATTTATTTCCTAATTATACACCATACACTTCTCACCTTTGTACAATGAACTTAAGAATCCCCATTTGATTGCAATATTATTTGGTTCAATTTCATTTATTCTTATTTTAGTTAACAGTTAGACCAACCCGATTCAATTCACTTCTACATTACATCAGAGAGTTTTATTCTAACTTGGTACTTGGTCAGTTCCAAGGAGTACGAGCCACTGAGAAACTATACTTCCTCACGTGCTCGTACTAAGAAAATGTGCCTTTCAAAACATTTTATACTTCCATGAGAGAGAGGTTGGGGGATATTCACCCAGACTGTAGATGTGTCTTTTAGACATAAAGCCACTTCGTACATTTTCTAAGCAAAGGTTCATTTATCAGCTCGGTCACTCTGCTCCAGAACAACACATTTCTTATCATTTAGGGCAAAAGTCTTTTGGCCAGAAATGACAGCCAATTCAATTTGCAGCATAAAAGTTACATTTCTGAAACTCCATTTGTTACAATTTAAAATACATAAATATAAATTTTTCCCCCACACTCCCCCGTTTTTTTTTTAAGGAAAATTTGAATAATTTTTCTTACACATGATTACCATGTCCCATTCCTGAAGGAGAAAAGATTTCCATTATTCAAGTTCAATCAACAATGGCAGCGTGTGCTCATATCAGAAAATGAGTGAGTTTCCATTTAATATATGGCCTGTTCATCAGCATGTGTCACACATTGAAAACATGCTACCCGAAGTCAGAAGATAAACAGGTCAGGGTGTGGATAGAGCGGCACCCAACGGGAAACACAATCGAAGCACTCCTTGAGCTGAGGAGAAGGTAGATGTGGGCAAGTACAAGTTTGGGCCAGACACTGGGTTGAAGGAGCGCAGTGTGGAATTCCAGGCCTGTCGTACATTGAAGCAACCACAGCAAGTTCACGATGTATTTGCAGAGCGGCAATCGAGAGTGTGGCTGAGAACATTCCTCCATGCAGGCACCACACAATGCCGACGTTAAGACTTTGCTCAACCTTCTCCTCAGTGGGTTTTTTCTTTCTTTTCCCACATTGGTCCATCTTATCTCCTCAGGAAGGGGAGGGATAATCATGTGTTGAATGCTCAATCACCCAAATCTGGGTTCTCCCATCGTCCAATCTTTGTGTGGAATTTCATTCCAAAGTTCATTTAGATGAAATCGTACATTGCTTCAAAGACTGCTTTCAACACTCCGAAACAAACAAAGCATCAATTAAACACCAATCAATAAACGTCATGGGCACATGTAGTTCTACAAGACTAACAAAGATTCTTATGGAAGCATTTAACTTGCATTATATGTCATATCAATATTTTAATCCCTTTCCTTGTTATTTCCCAAAACAACATGCTAAAATATACAGAAATCCCAGTTGTATGTATGCTCAAAACATCCATCTCATTTGCTATTTCCATCGACATTTTAAATCTCTGACATTTCTCCATCTGTCCACTTCTCTCTCACCAAAACAGCAAACATGCTGCCATTTTTCCAATTCTCATACACAAACCATCTATCACTTCCTCCGACCTTCTCAATTACGAATCCATTTTCTTTTATCAAAACAAATAAATCATTTTAAACAGTTGTTCAAAAATTGTCAAATCACTTGTCAAATCTGTTATCAGGCGAATATCATTTATATTGCAGCTCAAACACTGTCTAAACATGCAGCTTCACCCTCCACAATCTTTATCCCAGTCTTGGAAAAGCATCTTAAACTTCAGACTAATAAACATCCAAACTCTCTTAAACAACTTTTTGGTCAAAACAAAATATTTCCTTTTAAAATCCATAAATGAAAAATTTAATCTTCAGCATCTATCAAATTAAATCATGAATTTACCTTGACTGAATCGATCAAATGGTTACACTGGGTTGTTTGCCATTGCCTTCCCAGCACAAGTTCAGGTAACCTCAACATTCGCAGACGAATAAAACAATATTTCAACGTCCATCCGAGGGAATCATCTATTATCTGTGAATTGCCCCACGTGCTAAACATCATCAAATCATTAAAATCATTCCAAATCACGTTTCTACATTTAAATCACATACAGTATATCCACATTTACAATTGTTATTTCACAATTTATTCAAAATCCCGATGGTTGTAAAATAAAACTTCAACACTTTTTCCTAAATGGATTTCACTTTAAACAGATTCAGTCCAGAGGGTGCGCCACAAACACCAAGGAACGAGGAACAGGAAGTTCTCTCCACATCCAGTGGGAAGAAAAAGAAAAAAAAACTCTGACAGGCAAACCCACAGTTTAGCATTACTCTGTCATGGCTTCAACACATACACTAGACAGCATTGCATCTCATAGACTCGCGTGTGATCACGTGACAAATACCAATCACATTTCTATCTCATCCTCTTGAATCTGCATATGAATCGAATTTCACACTTAAAGCAAAGGCTCGAACAAAGACTCAGTGTAAAGACAGGCCACCCCCCACAGATCGAGTGGAGGGGGTCTCACACAGTGTAGTTTGCGACCTTCGCGTGGAAATACAACGCCAAGAATGTATAACATGCCATTTCAAACAGACCCACAGCTCAACTCAGCACGAGTTGAAGTATCGTCAAAATCCCAACAGAACACGTTTCATTGCAGTGAATATTGGAATCGCACAAGTTTCATTTTTTTTTTTACTCTCAGGAACAAATCACCCACCATGCTCCCAGCTGGTTAATCATCTCTTGCACTCTACAAAACGTTTCGTGCAAATCATTGCATTTACAAATCTGTAAAACCTCCACACAATATAATATAACAACCTCACTGCCAACAAACTTCCAGTGAGTTCAATGAACAAAAAGTAACTCTTAAAACTCTTACAAACAGGTAACTTGCAATGTTTATCTATTTTAACCCTATCTCGGCGTCTCAGCCGTGTCCTCGGCGTCTCTCTCACAGCCGGTCCGTATCAATGCAAACATGTGGCATGTCGCTTCATCATGCCTATTTAATTACGCATCTGGCTCCTCAACGAGCCTCTTCTTGTCATCTGACTCCTCTTCTTCTCCAGCACTTTTCTAAAACAACTACAGTACTTATTGTTTACTTTAAAACGGACTCTCTCCGCCAGATCCTCTTTCTCTCAATAAAATTATCTGACAATGAACTTTTCTTTGTTCGAAATGCGTTACCTGCTGAGAGCGCTCTCCCTTACCTTCGCTCAAGCACTTGTCGTTCCTCCAGGCACTGCCTCCGGCAGATTAAGCACCTCCGGTCACGAGCACCGCACCAACATCGGTTCGAATCCGAGTCTCGGCGCCAACTGATGTGGATTTTTTAAACCCACTTTGTTGTGATCGTTGTCCTCCTGAAGGATTCTAACTGGTCGATTGTGGAATCCTATTTGACTTCAGACAGAGTTTAACGTTTGTCCGATTTGATTATAAAACCCTACAAAAAACCCTATCGACACTGATAAAACTGATGTCCACACAAGTCCTTCCTTGTGAAACAATTTATTTCCTAATTATACACCATACACTTCTCACCTTTGTACAATGAACTTAAAAATCCCCATTTGATTGCAATATTATTTGGTTCTATTTCATTTATTCTTATTTTAGTTAACAGTTAGACCAACCCGATTCAATTCACTTCTACATTACATCAGAGAGTTTTATTCTAACTTGGTACTTGGTCAGTTCCAAGGAGTACGAGCCACTGAGAAACTATACTTCCTCACGTGCTCGTACTAAGAAAATGTGCCTTTCAAAATATTTTATACTTCCATGAGAGAGAGGTTGGGGGATATTCACCCAGACTGTAGACGTGTCTTTTAGACATAAAGCCACTTCGTACATTTTCTAAGCAAAGGTTCATTTATCAGCTCGGTCACTCTGCTCCAGAACAACACATTTCTTATCATTTAGGGCAAAAGTCTTTTGGCCAGAAATGACAGCCAATTCAATTTGCAGCATAAAAGTTACATTTCTGAAACTCCATTTGTTGCAATTTAAAATACATTAATATAAATTTTTCCCCCACACCCCCCACCAAATTTCGTCGAAATCCGTCGGAGTTTTTCCGTAATACTGTTCACAAACAAACAAACAAACAAACACACAGAAAGGGGTGAAAACAGTAACCTCCATCCATCTTCGATGGCGGAGGTTAATTAGAGGGGGAGCACTCGGGAGAGTTTAAGAGGAGGTTAACGAGAACGGCATTTGGTAGACCACACACCTCCACCAGACCTTAGAGTTTATGTTTTTTATCCCACTGATCGGCCGGATCTGCATCCGGACATTAACCAAAGTATAATCATCTTGTTCTTATCACCAAAATGACAATAATATTAACACGGGGGCTTTCAGGATGGCCTCCTGCAATGCACACTCTCCTCTAAGCTGTCGAGCCTGGGTTCGAATCCTGATCCAGCTGAAATCCCTGTGTTATCCCATCATTGCAGTGTTTCACAGGCAGGGTGATTTATCAATGTTCGCCATTTCTCGGATGGATGTTAAACTGGCATCCCATCTGCCAGCATTAGTTGTGGACATCAATGATCCCATGCCTGGTGTTTGCTTAATGTGTCGGGTGGTGGGCTTGGGATCCTCGGATCCTGAGTTCAAATCCCCCCTCATTTGTTGAATTAATACTAGGTGGGGTTGACTCTGCCTGTCATCCTTCTGTTGGCAAAATGACTGCCAGCTCGCTGTTAACCTGTGTCGGAGTGACGACCCGTCCAGGATTGTGTCCAACAGACAAGGAGACTGCTTTGGCAGCACCAATGCTCTGCATAGAGTTTGGTCCCGATGGATTGATTAATGATCCCACGGTATCCTTCACAAAGAGTCGGCGAGCTATCAACGTTATCTTGGACAAATTCCAAATTCCTGCCCTAACCAGCAGAGGGCATGCATCAGCGGTTGGGAGCTCACTGTTCGTCATGAGCCAATGATGCTACCCTGGAACTTTGTACTGCACCCCTCCACCCCCCCCCCCCACATGCCACGTAAGAAATGTGGACATTACCTTCAATACCACACACAACATAATCCACACACAACATAATACACACACACACACACAACCTTCCTTATCTGCACACAACGCAAGCAGATGCAGTGTTCTTCGAATGACATGAAAGTAACAGTTGTTATCCTTGTCTTACAGACATTCCACAAGTTACCATTCTTACCCACTGTGATGAGGCATGCGAAGAAGTTGAAAAAGATGTAACAAATGTTTTCAGGAGCAAATACATCAACAAAATGGTAATGCCTCCATGAATACTGTTTCACTTGATTTGCAGATCCCTTTTGTCATTGTGATGAATTGGAGAAGAGGTAGTATTCTAACCTCAACATTCTCATTTTAGCAAAAGAATGCATTGTGGTTAAACTAACCTTGTTTGTTACTCTGCGCTCGCGAAGCGAAAGGCAGGTTTCAGCGATCGGTTGCGTCCGTGTGCCGGACACACGTGCGTCCGTCCGTACGTGTCTGCATTTTTACATTTCATTTTCACAGGATCTGTTAGTCTGATTGACACGAAATTTTCCAAATCGGTGTGGCGACTCCTGCAGAATATTTTATTAATAATTATGACGTCATAGATCACGTGGTACAGGTGCCATATTGATAAAAAAAACGAAAAAATTTGCACCTCTATATCTCCGAAACCGCTCCATGGAAAAAAATTGAAACATGGCTGAGTGTCAAGTACTCCCCATGTGGAATAAGATATGCTAATGATGATGTCATCCGTTCCTTCATTATGACGTCATAATTTGACGTGCAATGCTTATCCGGTCAGTATGAAAAAAAAAACTTCTCTGCAACTGTTGGTCCGATTAACATGGAATTTTGACAATAGGTGTGCCTCCTCCTGTCGGAATTTATCCATCTATAATTCCAGCAATGTGTGTGTGTGTGCGTGTGTGTGTGTGTGTGTGTGTGTGTGTGTGTGTGCCTGTGACCGCTGTTTCTCGACAACCACTGTGTCCGATCGAATTGAAACTTGCCAGGTTTATTGCTGGAGACCTGAGTATGTGCCTTTTCAAGGTTTGATATTAATCGGACAAGTACTTCCCAAGTTATGTCCATTTATTTACCAAACCAATGGCATGACACGTTTCTGCGTAGGTGTGGCCGTTGGGGAAGAGACCTCAGCCGCGTTCCCTATTACGGATTACAACGTATGGACTTCCGGATAGTGATGACTCACTGTATTCTAATAATTTCTCGATTTCTTATGCGCATTTATAGATAAACACAATGCCCCAATCCAGTCGTCGTTTACGAGAGCGAAGGAACGGCTTGTGTGGATGTTTGAAAGTTTTTTTTTTTTTTTGCACGTACGGCCACGCACGTATGGCCACGCGAGAGCGAAGGAACGGCCTGTGTGATTGTTGTTTCTGGCACGCGGTTTTATTTTTTTTTTTTGCACGTATGGGCATGCACGTACGGGCACGTACGAGTAATGATAATTGGTGCAAGTGCCATCTTGGAAAAAAAAATTGCACCTCCATATCTCTGAAACCGCTCCATGGAAAAAATTGAAACACGGCTCATTGTCTACGACTCCCCATGAGGAATAAGATGTGTTGATGATGTCATCGGTGCCTTCATTATGACGTCATAATTTGACAATTGCAACGCTTGATCCGGTCAGTATGATAAAAAAATTTCTCTGCAATTGTTGAAACCGCTTACCGATCAATGTAAAACTTTAACTAATTGATTAACTCCCCATGGGAAATATAGTTTGACAAAAGTGACATTGGTCACTGGTCTGGCACCATATTGGATAAAAGAAAAAAAAGACATTAAAAAAACAGAAGAGTTGGCTTGTATAATTCCTTCTCCAGACTGTGCAGGGTAAGTGTACAGTGAATACCATCTAGTTTTCATGTAGTCATTCCTCAATTTGTTTTCTGATCATATTGTCGTGTTCACACAGATTAAGACCGACCCTGGACGGATCAACCAAAACTGGCTGTTTCTCCCTTGGACACATTGATTGAATGGCAGCCTTGAGCACGTGGATATTGCTAAAACACACGAGGCTTTGAGCTCTTATTTACGGAGTTTTATTTCCCAACCAAATAATGGGTGAAGATTGAACTGATGGAGGGCTATGATGGCGGAATGAGGAAGGGAAGGAGATGGATTTAATAAATAATAGATGACCCATGAACCCATAGGGTTCCCATTGTGACAGCAGTTGATGAAAAAAATCATTTCAAGAAAAAAAAAAAAGATAACTCCAGCGAACTATACCGCTGAGGTTGTTTGCATTGATCAAATTCTCCCGAAGAGTACTTGACTGAATCGGGAATTGATTTTTTCAAATAATTTTCTTCGTTGCCCGATTTGAATGAAACTTGATACTGCTCACCCCAGGCCAATGGTGAGTCAGGTGGCCTGAAAATGTTTGCGCTATCGTGTACCATTTTGACTGTATTTCAGTAACATAGATACTTCTTCTCTTCTTCTTTCGGCTGCTCCCGTTCGGGGTCGCGACAGCGAATCATCCGTATGATCCGCATAGAGATTTGGCACATGTTTTACGCCGGATGCCCTTCCTGACGCAACCCTGGTCGCCTCTTACGACACAGGGATATGGTACACCTATTTTAACCGGGGTATACACCGGCCCAGCACACTGGTACTCATTTCGCCGACCTCGGAAGGATGACAGGCTGAGTCAACCCCCTGGTGTATTAATTCAGTGGCCCAACGGGGCTTGAACTCGGGACCTTTTGGATCCCAAGCCGCTGCCCTAACCACTGCGCCAACACCGGGCTCATAGGAACATATATATATATATATATATATATATATATATATATATATATATATATATATATATATATATATATATATATATATATATATATATATATATATATTTTTTTTTTACAAGATGAGAGTTTTAGAAATATACTAGATGACCCGTGAACCCGTTGGGTTCCCGTTGACAGCGGTTGATAAAAAAAAATCATGAAAAAAAGATAGCTCCAGAGAACTATACTGCTGAGGTTGTTTGCATTGATCAAATATTCCTGAAGAGTACTTGACTGAATCGGGAATTGATTTTTTAATAAGTTTTTTCGTTGCCCGATTCGAACGAAACTTGATATTGCACGTCAATGTGAAAAAAAAAACAGAGAAAAGAAAGTCAAATAAATTATTGTGCGTAATCTTCTGAACACAATTTTATTTATTAATCAACAGGGAAGTATTTCATCAAAATGGCAATGTTTATTTTACGCTTAAAAATAAATCGTTATTTGTCTATATAAATGTTTGAGATTTTAAAATAAATCATTTGAAGAAAACAAAAAAAAGATAGCTCCAGCAAACTATACCGCAGAGGTTGTTTGCATTGATCAAATTCTCCGGAAGAGTACTTGACTGAATTGGGAATTGATTTTTTAAATATTTTTTTTGTTGCCCAATTTGAACGAAACTTGTTACTGCACACCGCAGGCAAATGGTGAGTAAGGTGGGCCGAAAATATTTGCGCTATCGTGTACCGTTTTGGCTGTTTTTTGGGAACAGACATATACAGTATAAAAGATGAGTTTTAGTAACATATCGATGGAAGGAAATTACATGCCATGACAATAAAACCTCTGGTGCCAGTGCACACTGGACTTGTTCACAGACAGGGTTGGCTAATGAGAACCAGGTAAGGCATTTGCTGCTGAGGCCTTATCGAGGAAATGGAAGGGTAGTTGGCCAAGATGGAGCAAATGATTGAGGGGCTGAAACTAGCCATCACAAAGGAGGGAGAAGCTGCTACTGTAATGTCAGAGAAGCACAGGCTGCAAAGGAGGACGTTGAGTATCTCATCAAGGAAATGGGTCATGATCGGTTAGCCCCAAATGAGGAAGATGCATCCACGGTGTCCTCCCCTACCTCAACAGAGGAAGGGAGAAGTATCCCACCCCGGATGCTTGACCTATCCACTGGAAGAAAGCTGCAAATACTTGGGGGAAGGCCAAAAAAGCATAAAGAAATACTTGAAAGGGGTCAAGAAGTCCAGAAGAGGCCACATCTAATTTGTGAAGTCCTGACAAGGGTGTTTGGTGAGAGTAGTGGTCGAACACAACCACAGCAGAAATTCTTTGGGAACAAACAATCTGAAGGAGAGGACATTGTGTCAGTCTCACCAAAGCTTGTCAACCTTTTTGACTGGATCATCCTGCTCAATTCCTCATTAAACCAGCCAGAGAAAGTCAACTGAAAAGTCGTCTGGCTGAGACAGAGTGGGATGGGAACAACCAGATGGAGCTGAGAAGTCTTATCCTGTGACAAGCCTTAACTCTCCTTCTTTGATGCATATGATCATCTCATCAAGATCATGGGCAATAGTCCATGGACTGGATATGCTGACCGTGCATGCACCCTCCCCCCTCCCCACCCACGACAGTGTGGGATAGGTATTGTTTTATTCACGAGGATGTTCTGGTGGGGATAAAAGATGTTAACAAGGAAAATATAGGGATGAACTTGTACTTTAGATGCAGGACTGATTGGTACCCTTGTAATGCTTTCGCATGCTTTTCACATCTTGAAATTTAGGGGGTATAGTTGCTTCACAGGCTGGCACTTCCATTTCAATGCACCAATCAAAGAATGTTTCAAATCAAAAGAAAGGTGATTGGATTGGCTCTTCAATGATGTATCAATGATGCAGTTCTGATAAATATTTACTTATTCAGTGTATTTTAATCATAAATGTCATCGGTCGTTTGACGGAAATCTCAATTTCATCCCCTCACCGACAAATAATAACACTCCAAATCCATTTTGCCATTTATGGTATTTGTTTTTCCAATTACATCTTTCGAATGCATGCATCCAGGACATCCTAAATGAACATATTTCATTTCTGGTGCTATCGCAGCCATTTATTTTATACCTGGGGCTGACATTTTGCTTTGTTGTGGTTGCTTTTTATTGGTGTTCCCACACCTGATAGTAGAAATGGATTCCTTGAGTCTGAAGACATGTAAAATGTCATTTATTCAAATTCATGTGTTATTAACTGACGGAAATATGAGAATCAATAGTTTTTCACGATTTTATGGCATCCATCTTGGATTTTCTCAATTCTCCCAACTTTATACATTTGGAAATGCAAATCTCTCTGAGATATGGTGACATGCATGCATTAAAAGGATATAATAGGAAATACAAATACAATAAATGGCAAAAATGGATTTGGAGTGTATTTTGCAGGTGAGTGGATAAAATTAAGATTTCCATCAAATGACTGATGTCATTTATGATTAAAATACACTGCAGAAGAAAATATTTATCATAAATGCATAATTGATACATTATTGGAGAGCCAATCCAATCACCCTTCATATGATATTAAACATTCATTGATTGGTGCATTCAAGTGGAAGTGGCAGCATGCAGATCAAGCATAATACCCCCTAAATTTCAGGACGTGCAAAGCACGCGAAAGCATCATTGGGGAACATATCAATACTAGGTCTAAAGTATGTGTTCGTTCATCCCTATATTTTCCTATTTACATCTTTTATCTCCACCAGGACATCTTAATTAAAAACAAAATACCTATCCCATCATGCAGTGGGGGGGGGGGAAGAGGGGGGCATGGACAGCATATCCAGCCCATGGACTTCAAGGAGAAGATCTCCAAGCCTGGGAGAGAGGCAGGCATCAGGGAGGTGACCGCTGATGCAAATGGAGACATGAGAATTTTGCTGAAGAAAGAAGTTGAACACATTGCAACACAGCAAGCACAGATCCAGTGTTTGCTGTGTCAGCTCCAAACCAAGCCCCCAGGCCAGTCACATCCAAGAGATAACACAAGGAATTTCTGGATTTGCAATGGTACTGGACACTTCAAATGAGACTTTCCACAACCACGACATACCGTGCAGACAGCAGGAACAGTCGCCCCATTCAGCACTACTGCCTTCCCCTTTTCTTCCAAGGAGTCATACTAGTCATGCCTTTCACCATGAGTCAGGTGGTGGAAGAGGCTATTTCAGGAGAAGGCTAAGTTTTAAGGAAAGCAATAGAGATTGTCCACAGATTGACATGATATTTCGTAAAGTAGATGCTGTATGCTTTGTTGACACAAAATCAGAACTGTCAACTATTCAGGGATTATTCAGCTGAAGATTGTGAGCTGGTAAATGTGTCTTCAGTCATCCAAATGTCTGCGTCACACGGATCAGAAATTCCTTACCAAGGGTACGCGGAGATCTTCATCCCTGTCCTTAATCATACTTTCCACATTCTTGGATTTCTAGTAGTTCGGGACCCAACAAATACCCCCATGGAAGCAAGGAAGTTTGAGAGTGCCTGATGTATTCGAATCGACGAGGAATCAATGGAGGACATGTGTGGTGACAATTACATGGAAAAGGTCAACAGATTGGTAATGGTGGGCCATGGACTTTCATGCTCACTTCATCCTATGAAGATATACCAAACTGTACTCGACCTCCAACACCATGTGAGAAGTGGGGCACCAACGCATTCGTTACCTGCTCGCCCAATCACCATCATGGAGGGGTCATGTCAAACTCCATCAGTCGGTCAACACTATGCCCTGTTAGAGCAACATGTCTCCCATGTATATTGCTGGGAGGAGCTGGAGTCACCATTGTTAGGACTGGTGGGGCACCAATGCAGGTTGCCAGTTTTAGTGATCAAGATGCCGACATCCAACCTAGCACCCCTAATCGGCATCCTTAAATCTGCCACCATTGTTGAAAATGGACCAAATGAAGACGATGTCTTGCAACTTGTCTGCAGGTTGAATATTGGTGAACTGGAAGAGACAGAAACAGCAACTTCTCTGAACCCTTTCAAAGTATCATTCAACATTCAGCAAGGATGAAGATAATATTGGATATTATGATCTTGTGAGTCACATAATAGTGATATTGGATGACCAACCTCTGAAGATTCCGTCCTGTAGGATACCACAGCATCACTGGAACAAAGTGAGGGAGTATCTGAAAAAGACCCTCGATCGAGGTATTATTCAGGACTCATAAAGTCCATATGATTCACCTATTGTTCTTGTGAGGAAGAAACATGGAAAATTATGAAATTGTGTGGATTATTGTCCACTCAATGCAAAAACAAGTAAGGATGCCCTTTCCTCTACCAAGGGTTGAAGAGGCCTTGCAAGTCCTGAAGGATGCCAAATACTTTTGCAGTCTCGATGTAGACCATGGTTTTAATCAACTACAGGTTGCGGAAGAGGATATTGAGGAAATGGCATTTCGTACAGGAACTGGAGAACTCCACAAATACACCAGGATGCTATTCAGACTCAGAAATTCTCCAGCTACCTCCATGTAGGTCATGGACAAGGCATTCAGTGATCTCAAATTCCAATCTCTTCTCATTTACTTTTACTTTGATGATGCCCTCGTCTTTGGTGCAACATTCAAAGAAACACTGGGGAGACTGGACAATGTTCCAGCCCGATTGTCAAATCTCAATCTGAAAGTGCCAGCTTTTGCAGACCAAGATACGTTACCTTGGGCATGAAGTGACCAGCAAAGGTATGAGGGCAGATGGGGGGAAGATCTGTGCCATACAGAAATGGCCCCAACCCCAGACAGAAACGGACCTTCGTGGGCTCCTTCGTCTGGCTGGTTATTACGTAATATTTGTGCAGGATTATGCCAAGTGGCCTCACCTTGACACAGCCAACTACAGAAGCCGGAAAAGGGCAAATCAGATGGGAGGAAGTGCAGGAGGCATTCCATGTCACAGAAACTCAAAGAATGTTGGACCGAAACATTTGAAGACTCCTTTCGCACCCTTAAACAAAGTTAATTTCGCCCTCCATCCTCGGTTACCCACACTTCAACCTCCCTTTCACACTGGAGATGAACGCCTTTTTCACAGCTTTGGAGTTGTACTGGTGCAGGCAAAAGGAAAGAGGAAGATGGTTATTGCTTACACCAGCAGGAGTCTCAAGCTGAATGAACGGAATATGGAGAATTACGCAAGCATGAAACTCAAACTGCTGGCTTTGAGATGGGCAATGTCCCAAAAATGCAGAAACGTACTGATTGGTGCAAAGGTTTAGGTATTTTCAGGCAATAACTATCTCAGTTACCCACAGACAGTGGCTAAGCTTGGAGCGACAGAATCAAGATGGGCAGCAGAACTATCTCAGTTCAAGTTCAAAATAAAGGTGCAGGCTGGGTAAAAGCACTGGATATGCCGATGCTCTCAGCCGGAAGACAACACAGTGGAGAACATAACTCTGCCGGATAACAGAAGATATAAACTGATCGTCGGCCTGAACCTCGAACAAGTGACAGCATCTACACCCCAATGCGCCCTGAAGTCTGCACAAGGATTCGTCAAAGTATCACAGAGGTCTTGATGAATGAAATCCACATGAGATGCACAAGGATAGACCCAATAATGATTTCTCCTTTGCCATTGATTGCAAAGGAAGACTTCAGACAGGAACTTGCTGACAAAGACATCAGTAGACTTTACGTTTATTGGAGGACCAAATATCCCCCAACTCGACGATACCTCATGAGAGATCTAAGCAGACATACCACTGTTCAGATGCTGGAAAAAGAAAAGAGGAAGATTGCATCCTATATTGACTCATCCAGAATGATGAGAGACAGATAAAACAACTGAGCCTTCTCAACAGCCTCGAGGTTCAAGTGGTCAAGTGGAAGCAAACCACGACCAAGCGGGTCATCAGGCATCAGAAAAGACAACTGCTCATGCAAAGAAGTGTTGCTGCTGTCGAGGAATGGCTCTTGATATTGCCAACTATTGTCAGAACTGTGAATGCTGCACTTTGTCCAAAGCGGGGAAGCAACTTCACCCCTCCATGATATCTCTGACAACAGCAATGGGACTGAACATATTCTTGTACTTACTGATGTTTTCACTGAGTGTACGCGAGCAGTTGCCACCCACAACCAAACGACTTTCCCTGCAACACATGTTCTCGTGTGAGATTGGTTCATTTGTTTCGCTGTCAAAAGCAGGATACCCAGTGATGAAGAGCAAAATTTCGAGAGCAAAATCATTCAAGAGCTTTGTAAGATGTATGGTGTTACCAAGAACCGCAACACCACCAATCATTCAAACGGTAATGGACAGCGCCAGTGGTTAAAACACACTCTTCATGATCGACTGCATACTCTGCCTCCCAAGAAGAAACAAAAGTGGCTTGAGTACCTACCAGAGTTTGTGTATGCATACAACAGCACCTCTCATTCCTCCACATGATATTAATCACTCTCCCTCTTCTATGGCTGACTTGATGCCTGAATCACATGGCATTCGCCCATCCATCACCACCAGTCATTGTTTCATCGTTCACTGGCTTCACAGACTCGAATGACACTGAGAGATGGTGTGACTAGTCCACCTCTGTTTTTCGCTGCTATGAGGCCGTAGGCTGGTGTCAAATGATCTACATCACTCGGTTCCATGGTAAGAGCTGAGAGACATTTGCCACACTTCAATGACCTTTCAACCATGCACACAACGTACCAAATGATGTATCCGATGCATGATTGTCAATACCAAAGGCCTTTCAAAACTTGGTGTGACTATAGTCAAGGTCAGTGTCCGTTGGTGAGTGAGGTTCCAAGTCAGAGCATCATGCCACCATCATATCTTGATTTTTCTCTGGAACTGCCTTTTTGGTCACATTATCGAAGGAAGCTGCATTTGGCAGCTCATCCCCTCCGTAACTGATGACTGTGCCCTTGGTTCCTCCTTTGCAATTTCTTCGTGATCCTCTTTCGCTCAACCCACAATGACAATGCATGCATTTTCGGGAAGCTGTCCTTATTCCAAAGCCAAGTTCTGCTTATGGTTTGTGAAAGCATTAGCACTCCCAGAAGAGGAGCTATAACTTCTCTAACCCTCAACCTCTCGCCAAGCATCTGCCAATGCGCTTTGCCAGCCAAATGGAGGGATTGGTTTCATGATATCCCTGAAGATGAATCGTATGTAGGTATTCAAACTGAGACATTTCGTCGGTGGGTCAATCCCAGCTCGAGGGAAATAATGCACAATATAATAAATTGATCATGAATCGAGGAGTGAGATCCATCACGACACACACAAGGAGATCATGCAACAACAAACAATCATCCTCATTATTGGCATCATCATCATCATCATCATCATCATCATCATCAATCGATTCATCATCATTCACTTTTTTATCAGACATACCGATGGAAGGACAGTTTTGAGCCCTTGCCAGAGCTGTTCGTGCAAGCGAATGCTGCACACTGACGCATTGTGTGTTTTGTTTTTCCGAGGAAAATTGTACATAATGGCAGTACAATTGACAAAGGAAATATTTCAGGAATGAAACTTGAATCAACCGCATCACAAGCATCATCAAGCTAAGATGGCCGCCAGAGCACTTCAAATTGGCTTCACTCACAAATAGAGATACATGGTGAATTGTGCCTCCAGGTTTATTATAGAACCTCTGTGGTAGGCTTGCCACACAAAACAACACAATAAGCTATTAATACACGTTAACACTCAATTTGTCCAAGGAAGAAAAACCCCTTGGGGAGAGGGGATATTATTAGTATTAATATTGTTTCATAATAACATTAATATTATGCTCTTGTCAATTGTGTTGTTATTTTTGTTTGAAGAAGCGGCCTTGGACAAATGCCACGATGAGCAAACTTAATAGGGATATACACCCCAACATGGATGTTGCTCAAGGTGGAAAAGCCCCCCCGGGGAGGGAGAGGGATGAAACTAAGTCACGACAACTTCCACCATGTGACCCTTTGGCCTTATGTTAAGTTTGGTTGACATTGCAGAAGTAACGACCGAATGTATTGTCTAGTCTAAAAAACAGTCAGACAAATTGTGGATTCACCCACGATACCAAATTGTGTATTTTAGTATGAATTAATCATTTTACAAGGTGCTATTCCATCACCATTTTGTTTTCCTTATCATTACATTCCTTGTTTTAGGAAATATACATGATTAAAGTTTGTAGAGTGTTGTTTCGTAGAATGTGAAGGAAACTGATGTCGTCAGCGGAGATGGGGTGTGCGTATGTATGAATAAAGGAACGTGGTTATGGCTTCCATTCTTCTGGGCCGTGTTTGATCTACTTGGTGATTTAGATTGGAAAATTCAGTGTATTCACTTGTCCAGAATACCACAGAGAGGTTTTCGTAAGGACGTTATTAATGTGCCATAACTTAAACCAAATGAAGAAATGGATTTCCAAAACTTATACAACATTTTTGATTGATGGTAAATGAACAATTTTGTTATTCTTTTATCAAAGCATTATTTGACATAAATACACAAACAAAATCTTGTTTTTATCAGATGAATGAAGCATCACAGAAACTCGGAATCCCTCTGAACTGTGTCTTCCCTGTGGTAAATTATTCCACTCACGTGGAGACAACGACCAACATGGACGTCCTGATGCTGTCTACTTTCAAGCACATGATCAACTACGCTGAGGACTTCATTCGCGAGAACACGAACAGTGAGATATACATTTGTTTTTGGGGTTTTTCAATGAAATCTGCCACAACATGATAGTTGCACACTCTGGAATACTTTATACAAGCCTGAATTATGTAATTCATTCCAAGTCTGCATGCACTTAGAAATGAACGGGATAGAACAGCATAAATATATGTGGAAAAATTACAGTCCGAGACTGGGAATTGACCCTAGGTCCTCGGGAAAACCGGACCAGTGCTCTGCCGTCTGAGCTATCTGGGCAACCCACCAGCTGAGCAACGCAATTCTTCCACATCTACAGGTGCCGCTCTGGGCCCATAATTTTTCCACATATATTTATGAAGTCTGTACATGTGAAAGTTTTTGGAAAGTTGGAGGATGTATGTTGACAAATAAATAATGAATGTGAAATAACATCATGTTGAAACTGCAATGTGCTGAGTTCTGGAAACTCAAGCTGAATGACTGAAATCAAAATGATGAAATGATTTTTCAGAGTTGAATAGGAATGTTGAAGTTAACTCAGGTTATTCTGGGGCCAGAGGAAGAATAAACAAAATGTCATTTGGAAATACATGTTGACAGGTGATCATGTATTTTTGAAATTCAGCTTTGAGGATATTTTGGTGGGGCTGATTGTTGTGGAGGGCTTTGGACTGTTCCTCGTCCCTGATTGGAGTAAGCCTGGGGTCAGTAATTGGTCAGTTGTGCCTGATGTGGAGAGACCCACTGTGGCCAGAGATTGGTTCGTGTTGGGTGTGGGGTGGGGGAGGGAGCAGAGAATGACTGGTTCTGGAGTGAAACGGTGAGTTTTTTTGAGTGCTATCAGTTTGTGGAGATGAGGATTCTGGCAATAAAAGCATGTACTTGCCCTTTGCTCTCTCCTGTTAAACCGGCGATACAGCTATTGGACTGTGAAAAGGCTCTTGCTGGTGGGTCAACTCTGAACTCCACTCCTTGCAGCCTCGCTGTGACTCTTTAAACTGATGTGTGGACTCACCGACTATGCCAGTACATACAAGTTATACAACAGCTTAGAGTTCTTTCCCCAATTATTTCCTCTATTACCGACCTGGGTGGAGTGCATGACAATTGTGTGTCTCTGGCGACATATTTCCAGGGGTTTGTTTATCTGTGCATGTAATAAGTATTGCCGTTTATTAATTGTTGTGCTTTCTTTTGTGAGGGATTTGATGCACTCTGTTCCATGTCTACATTGTTATGTGGAAGGGGATGGGGTAGATCTCGATTTTCTTTGGAATAGCATGGACCATGTGATCAAGTAGGTTAGATTTCCCCTTGAATGAGGTTATTTGTCAGAGATAATTTGCCTTGAAAACGTGCACTGAGGCAGTGAGCATCCATTGGAGAGCAGAATAGCTTAACATTGTACGAAGTACAAACTCCTTTAATAGGCGAGGCAAGACAAAGACTTGTGATGCTTGGCAAGGTGCACAGAAAGCAGATTTGAAGAAAAACATCACGGGCTCTTTGGCCAGCACACCGCAAGCCATTGTGGCATGGTATGCTATAGAGCTCTGCGTGTGGGCAGAGCACTTTTATTCAGAGCCATCCCACCAAGTGGTATGGCCAGGAAGATGGCAATGCACAAAGGCAGCTAATGACGGGACTTGCCTCTCTTGAAGATGGTCCCAGAGTTTGCAAAGGCAGTGAATGTGCTTAAGCATGCAGGTCAGCCTTGGTTCTTGAAGAAGTTGCACCTGTCTGTATCTGTCTCTGTCTCGTCACCAAAGAAGAAGAACGCACAATGCCAGGATCGAGGATGCCATCACGCTGGCATCTCAACTTCTCCTCATTGCCATTCCTTGTGACAGGCCCCATCATCCTGCTGGCAACATGCACACCACAATCAGATCGTGCCAGTCACAACACCTCAGGTCAGGTCAGGTCAGGTATGGGAGCATGCGCCGGAGCAGCGCATCACTGCGGCCACTTTCTGCCATTACTCCAGCGGCCTCCATTTAGCCATCTCCCAGACAGATGCCGAGCCCATCCCCATCTACTTGAGATGCCGATCAACCTGCTGCAATCACAAGGCAAGTGTTTGGCCTGTTTGTCTCCTCCATTCATGAGGCTCCCTCGCTGAGAGAATATGGAAAGGAGGATCCGTGTCTGGAAAAGGAAACATGTCCATACAGCCACAGCTGATGCTGAGGGACAATACAGGCAACAAATCTCAACTGAGTCTCTCTCAACAACTGCTCGTTGGACACAGTCTGACCAGCGATAGCCAAGGATTCTCCGAAGAGAACTGGTACCAAAGGAATTAAGTGTCCATCTCAGATCACTGGTCAGAGTTGTAGTCTCACATCTGTAGAGCAAGACTGGAATCACCAAGGCCTTAAAGATTCGGACTTTCATCCCCCTGTATAGGTACCAACAGTGCCACACCCCATCATCCAGTGAATCCATGACTCCCCAGGCCCGACCCAGACGTCTCTTGACCTCTGGCTCACAACATGCTGAGACATGAATATCACTGCCAAAGTAAGTGAATCTCTCCATGACCTCAACATCCTCACCACAAACAGGTACAGATGCGATATCAGCATCCAAGATGTCATTGAAAGCTGGACCTTAGTTTTGAGCCAGGAAACCCATAATCCCAGTAGCTCCAACAGGTCAGTCAGTGCCTCGAGGGCCCCTATAAGGATATTCAGCATCTCTGCAAAGATGACTGAATCATCAGCAAAATCAAGGTCAGAGATCTTGATAGTCCCAAACGATGCACCACAACTTCATCTCTCTGACATCCTCCCCAGAATCCAGTCCAAACAAGCCCTGAAAAGTGTGGGGGCCAGTGCATACCTCCGACAAACTCCAGTAAGAACTGGAAATAAGTCAGAGATGGAAACACCACACCTCACGACACTTTCAGTACCAGAGTATAGTTCAGAAATCAAATTGATCAGATTTGCTGGCACCTCACAAAGACTGAGAATCCTCC
Organism: Eptatretus burgeri; assembly: GCF_056783735.1. Taxonomy (NCBI): domain Eukaryota; kingdom Metazoa; phylum Chordata; class Myxini; order Myxiniformes; family Myxinidae; genus Eptatretus; species Eptatretus burgeri. Next base: position 100,445,693 of record NC_140966.1, on the reverse strand, counting down.
AGAAGGCATCTTCATTCACTGAATCAAATGTTTTGTGGAGATCAACATAGGGTGCATGCAGCTCCTGCCAAAACTCTCGTCTGCGTTTGGTAAGGTCACAAAGAGCAAGCATCCAGTCAATCGTTGACCTCTTTGGTGTAAAGCCTGACTGCTTTGAACGCTGAAGATGGTAGTGAACCCAATTAATAATTTTCCGAGGAAACACCTTACTCGGCACTGAGAGCAGCCTCACCCCTTGGTAGCTGTTGCAGTCCTAGGGATAACCCTTCCCTTTCCATAGAGGGACAACAAGGTTCCTCTTCCAGTCAGTTGGGAATATGCACGTGTTCCAGACAGTGTACAGAACTGCATGCGATGACGTGAGTACAGCATTTCCACCAGCTTTGAGAAGTTCAGCATGGATGCCACAGATCTCGGGAGCTTTACCCCCTTTCAACTGATTTTCCACAGACAAAAAGGTAGTCCTCACGTGCCACTTTGCTCTTCATTCTGAGAATCTGGTAGTTGGTGCCATGGTGTATTTATTTATTCCTTCTTGTGTAAAAGTTGGGTTTTTCGTGTTTTACCTTCCCTATTTGTCTGGCCTCATGTGCCAGATCAATCCATGAATTGTCTCGACCCCATGTCTCATTAATTTTCATAAACCATTTATAGTTATCAGAAAAGTTTTTCCTTTTGCCTCTCATGCGTTTCACCGCCAACTTCAGCTTTCATTTGGGTGATACTTGTGGAATAATGATTGTAATACTGAACGTATAAATTTAAGCACCGTTTTGGAATCGGCAGAGACCTTTATCGACCTCCTGCTCAGTCAGTCCGTATCGTATCAACGGTCCGTCTCATTTGACAATATTTTATTTATTTATCAAAGAGACAGTGTATTCCTCGTGATCCCATTGTTTGTTCCACATTGCCGTTTAGATTTAATTGATATCCCTGGAGGGTTTAATTTGCAGTAATCCTGATTTATAACCAATGTGATTAGACTGCTTAGGCACAGACAAATATTCACCGCTCACCATCAGTTGGTGTCTCAAAGTGATGGCTTTCGTTAATCTTCAGAGCACTGGCTATGGTTTAGTTGGGAACTGCTGAGATTGTGTTTTCACATAATCTGGTGGCGATGGTCCACATGACAACAGATTACAATATCATGAAACTACAGCAAAAAGTGAAACATGAAAAGGAAAATAAAATCGATGTCGTTTGTGATGAGTCTTTTTTTCTGCTTTGTTTAAGTAAAACGTTTTATTGAAACATTTTCTTCTGTATTTTACAGGTGACGAAGATGAATAATTGTCAGATCTGTTGAATCAAGCGAAGTTTCAACAACAGTGCTCTGCATTCTTCTTTTCCTTGAGTTGTTTTTTTACCAAGAATATGAACAACTCTTTATTTTGTTAACAATATAAAAAGTCATTTCTGAAAATGTAATTTGGGCTTCAACTTTAGCTTTTGGGTCTTTTTTTTTAAACAGTGCGCTTTTTCAATCTGAATTGTTCTTGGTGCTTTATGATTTTGCTGAATACTATCAGTATTTTACAATCAAATTAATTATCTCAAGTTATGAAAATGGAACATGGTGTGTAAAGAAATGTTGATTATCTCAATAAATTAAGTTGAAATGAAAAATTGAATTGGTGTGCAAACAAAGAAAAGAAAAAAATTACAGGAGTGGGGTCGTGGACGACCGACAGTGGGACAAATATCAAGAGAATCAACAAACAGGAAAAGAGGAGAGGGAGGAGGGAAGTAAATACTGAAATGAGCAAGAAAGATGCTTAATTTAGGAAAGGTTAATGGGGGTAAAAGATGAGGTTTCAGAATTGAGGAAAACCGGTGACAGTTTGCTGCTTGCTTGAAGTCCTTGAGGGAAGAGATGGACAGAGCAGTCTCTGGAAGGTGGTATCTGAGGGGAGTTATTGCTCTCCAGATTTTGCAGACTATTTAGAATGTGTTTTCAAAAAGACCCCAATAATGGGAGATTATCATGAAACACCATATTTCTCTTCTCGTGGACTGATCAATCCAAGATCGGAATCACGTCACAATTGTACGCCCTTTTCTCGCTCATATAAGATTAAGCATCAAAGAAGCACGAGAAGGGGCTATCAAGCTCATTTTGACCCCCAAGATAAGAATCAATTGAATACTTGCACCATCCGAAGATCAGACATCATGCAAGTACAATATTGTGTGCTTCAAATTGGAAGAGAAATTGTTAGAAAAGTATAAACATAACACTGCCACACAGGTTTCAGGACCAAACCACAAAATAATCATCATCACAGCAAATTTGTGCTTAAAATCCTTGAAATAAAGCCTCCTGCTCTAAAAAAAATATCTCTTTGCAGTTCTGCCTGAAACTCCTTCTCCTTGAAACTCGAGTGTGACAATAATGAGGTGTTTGCTTGCTTAATTTTGCACTCTTGCTTAATTGGTTTTGAAAATAGTAATATATCAGTTATATACAATGAAATTAATTTACAGAACAATTCCATGCACTAAAATCATTCATTACTGGTTATAACATGCTTCTTACCATTTTGTCGTGACTCAATTTTTCTTTGCATTTTTGCTAATCTATAATAATAAATGTCAGTGTGTCCGTCCATCAGTCCGTTCATCCATCTCCTTCATCTATCTATAATTCCAGCAATCTGTGTGTGTGTGTGTGTGTGTGTGTGTGTGTGTGTGTGTGTGTGTGTGTGTGTGTGTGTGTGTGTGTGTGTGTGTGTGTGTGTGTGTGTGTGTGTGACCGCTGTTTCTCGACAACCACTGTGTCCGATCTAATTGAAACTTGCCAGGTATATTGCTGGAGACCTGAGTATGTGCCTTTTCAAGGTTTGATATTAATCAGACAAGTGCTTCCCAAGTTATGTCCATTTATTTACCAAACCAATGGCATGACACGTTTCTGCGTCGGCGTGGCCGTTGGGGAAGAGACCTCAGCCGCGTTCCCTATTATGGGTTACAACGTATTGACTTCCGGATAGTGATGACTTGCTGTATTCTAATAATTTCTCGATTTCTTATGCGCATTTATAGATAAACACAATGCCCCAATCCAGTCGTCGTTTACGAGAGCGAAGGAAAGGCTTGTGTGGATGTTTGAAAGTTGTTTTTTTTTGCACGTACGGCCACGCACGTACGGCCACGCACGTACGGCCACGCGAGAGCGAAGGAACGGCCTGTGTGATTGTTGTTTCTGGCACGCGGTTTTTTTTTTTTTTTTTTTGCACGTATGGGCATGCACGTACGGGCACGTACTAGTAATGATAATTGGTGCAAGTGCCATCTTGGAAAAACAAAACAAAAAAATTGCACCTCCATATCTCTGAAACCGCTCCATGGAAAAAATTGAAACACGGCTCATTGTCTACGACTCCCCATGAGGAATAAGATGTGTTGATGATGTCATCGGTGCCTTCATTATGACGTCATAATTTGACAAGTGCAATGCTTGATCCGGTCAGTATGATAAAAATTTCTCTGCAATTGTTGAAACCGCTTACCGATCAATGTAAAACTTTAACTAATTGAGTAACGCCCCATGGGAAATATAGTTTGACAAAAGTGACATCGGTCACTGGTCTGGCACCACATTGGATAAAAGAAAAAAAAAGACATTCAAAAAACAGAAGAGTTGGCTTGTATAAGTCCTTCTCCAGACTGTGCAGGGTAAGTGTACAGTGAATACCATCTAGTTTTCATGTAGTCATTCCTTAATTTGTTTTCTGATCATAATGCCGTGTTCACACAGATTAAGACCAACCCTGGACGGATCAACCAAAACTGGCTGTTTCTCCCTTGGACACATTGATTGAATGGCAGCCTTGAGCACGTGGATATTGCTAAAACACACGAGGCTCTGAGCTCTTATTTACGGAGTTTTATTTCCCAAGCAAATAACGGGTGAAGATTGAACTGATGGAGGGCTATGATGGCGGAATGAGGAAGGGAAGGAGATGGATTTAATAAATACTAGACGACCCATCAACCCATAGGGTTCCCATTGTGACTGCAGTTGATGAAAAAAATCATTTCAAGAAAAAAAAAAAAAACCTCCAGCGAACTATACCGCTGAGGTTGTTTGCATTGATCAAATTCTCCCGAAGAGTACTTGACTGAATCGGGAATTGATTTTTTTTAATAATTTTCTTCGTTGCCCGATTTGAATGAAACTTGATACTGCTCACCCCAGGCCAATGGTGAGTAAGGTGGCCTGAAAATGTTTGCGCTATCGTGTACCGTTTTGACTGTATTTCAGGAACATAGATACATATATACATATATATATATATATATATATATATATATATATATATAGACATACTTACAAGATGAGAGTTTTAGTAAAAAACTAGATGACCCGTGAACCCGTTGGGTTCCCGTTGTGACAGCGGTTGATAAAAAAAATCATGAAAAAAAGATAGCTCCAGAGAACTATACTGCTGAGGTTGTTGGCATTGATCAAATTTTCCTGAAGAGTACTTGACTGAATCGGGAATTGATTTTTTTAATAATTTTTTTCGTTGCCCGATTCGAACGAAACTTGATATTGCGCGTCAATGTGAAAAAAAAACAGAGAAAAGAAAGTCAAAGAAATTATTGTGCGTAATCTTCTGAACACAATTTTATTTATTAATCAACAGGGAAGTATTTGCTCAAAATTGCGATGTTTATTTTACGCTGAAAAATAAATCGTTATTTGTCTATATAAATGTTTGAGATTTTAAAATAAATCATTTGAAGAAATCAAAAAAATATATAGCTCCAGCAAACTATACCGCAGAGGTTGTTTGCATTGATCAAATTCTCCGGAAGAGTACTTGACTAAATTGGGAATTGATTTTTTAAATATTTTTTTTTGTTGCCCAATTTGAACGAAACTTGTTACTGCACACCGCAGGCAAATGGTGAGTAAGGTGGGCCGAAAATTTTTTGCGCTATCGTGTACCGTTTTGGCTGTTTTTTGGGAACAGACATATACAGTATAAAAGATGAGAGTTTTAGCAACATATCGATGGAAGATAATTACATGCCATGACAATAAAACCTCTGGTGCCAGTGCACACTGGACTTGTTCACAGACAGGGTTGGCTAATGAGAACCAGGAAAGGCATTTGCTGCTGAGGCCTTACCGAGGAAATGGAAGGGTAGTTGGCCAAGATGGAGCGAATGATTGAGGGGCTGAAACTAGCCATCACAAAGGAGGGAGAAGCTGCTACTGTAATGGCAGAGAAGCACAGGCTGCAAAGGAGGACGTTGAGTATCTCATCAAGGAATTGGGTCATAATCGGTTAGCCCCAAATGAGGAAGATGCATCCACGGTGTCCTCCCCTACCTCAACAGAGGAAGGGAGAAGTATCCCACCCCGGATGTTCGACCTATCCACTGGAAGAAAGCTGCAAATACTTGGGAGAAGGCCAAAAAAGCATAAAGAAATACTTGAAAGGGGTCAAGAAGTCCAGAAGAGGCCACATCTAATTTGTGAAGTCCTGACAAGGGTGTTTGGTGAGAGTAGTAGTCGAACACAACCACAGCAGAAATTCTTTGGGAACAAACAATCTGAAGGAGAGGACATTGTGTCAGTCTCACCAAAGCTTGTCAACCTTTTTGACTGGATCATCCTGCTCAATACCTCATTAAACCAGCCAGAGAAAGTCAACTGAAAAAGTCGTCTGGCTGAGACAGAGTGGGATGAGAACACCCAGATGGAGCTGAGAAGTCTTATCCTGTGACAAGCCTTAACTCTCCTTCTTTGATGCATGTGATCATCTCATCAAGATCATGGGCAATAGTCCATGGACTGGAGATGCTGACCGTGCATGCACCCTCCCCCCTCCCCACCCACGACAGTGTAGGATAGGTATTGTTTTATTCACGAGGATGTTCTGGTGGGGATAAAAGATGTTAACAAGGAAAATATAGAGATGAACTTATACTTTAGATGCAGGACTGATTGGTACCCTTGTAATGCTTTCACATGCTTTTCACATCTTGAAATTTAGGGGGTATAGTTGCTTCACAGGCTGGCACTTCCATTTCAATGCACCAATCAAAGAATGTTTCAAATCAAAAGAAAGGTGATTGGATTGGCTCTTCAATGATGTATCAATTATGCAGTTCTGATAAATATTTACTTCTTCAGTGTATTTTAATCATAAATGTCATCGGTTGTTTGACCGAAATCTCAATTTCATCCCCTCACCGACAAATAATAACACTCCAAATCCATTTTGCCATTTATGGTATTTGTTTTTCCTATTACATCTTTCGAATGCATGCATCCAGGACATCCTAAATGAACATATTTCATTTCTGGTGCGATCGCAGCCATTTATTTTATACCTGGGGCTGACATTTTGCTTTGTTGTGGTTGCTTTTGTTGGTGTTCCCACACCTGAGAGTAGAAATGGATTCCTTGAGTCTGAAGACATGTAAAATGTCATTTATACAAATTCATGTGTTATTAACTGACGGAAATATGAGAATCAATAGTTTTTCATGATTTTGTTTTGGCATCCATCTTGGATTTTCTCAATTCTCACAACTTTATACATTTGGAAATGCAAATCTCTCCGAGATATGGTGACATGCATGCATTAAAAGGATATAATAGGAAATACAAATACCATAAATGGCAAAAATGGATTTGGAGTGTATTTTGCAGGTGAGTGGATAAAATTAAGATTTCCATCAAATGACTGATGTCATTTATGATTAAAATACACTGCTGAAGAAAATATTTATCATAAATGCATAATTGATACATTATTGGAGAGCCAATCCAATCACCCTTCATATGATATTAAAAATTCATTGATTGGTGCATTCAAGTGGAAGTGGCAGCATGCAGATCAAGCATAATACCCCCTAAATTTCAGGACGTGGAAAGCACGCGAAAGCATCATTGGGGAACATATCAATACGAGGTCTAAAGTATGTGTTCGTTCATCCCTATATTTTCCTATTTACATCTTTTATCTCCATCAGGACATCTTAATTAAAAACAAAATACCTATCCCATCATGCAGTGGGGGGGGGGAGAGGGGGGAATGGAAAGCATATCCAGCCCATGGACTTCTCGGAGAAGATCTCCAAGCCTGGGAGAGAGGCAGGCATCAGGGAGGTGACCGCTGATGCAAAAGGAGACATGAGCATTATGCTGAAGAAAGAAGTTGAACAGATTGCAACACAGCAAGCACAGATCCAGTGTTTGCTGTGTCAGCTCCAAACCAAGCCCCCAGGCCAGTCATACCCAAGAGATAACACAAGGAATTTCTGGATTTGCAATGGTACTGGACACTTCAAATGAGACTTTCCACAACCATGACATACCGTGCAGACAGCAGGAACAGTCGCCCCATTCAGCACTACTGCCTTCCCCTTTTCTTCCAAGGAGTCATACTAGTCATGCCTTTCACCATGAGTCAGGTGGTGGAAGAGGCTATTTCAGGAGAAGGCTAAGTTTTAAGGAAAGCAATAGAGATTGTCCACAGATTGACATGATATTTCGTAAAGTAGATGCCGTATGCTTTGTTGACACAAAATCATAACTGTCAACGATTCCAAGTGAACTATTCAGGGATTATTCAGCTGAAGATTGTGAGCTGGTAAATGTGTCTTCAGTCATCCAAATGTTTGCGTCACACGGATCAGAAATTCCTTACCAAGGGTACGCGGAGATCTTCATCCCTGTCCTTAATCATACTTTCCACATTCTTGGATTTCTAGTAGTTCGGGACCCAACAAATACCCCCATGGAAGCAAGGAAGTTTGAGAGTGCCTGGTGTATTCGAATCGACCAGGAATCAATGGAGGACATGTGTGGTGACAATTACATGGAAAAGGTCAACAGATTGGTAATGGTGGGCCATGGACTTTCATGCTCACTTCATCCTATGAAGATATACCAAACTGTACTCGACCTCCAACACCATGTGAGAAGTGGGGCACCAACGCATTCGTTACCTGCTCGCCCAATCACCATCATGGAGGGGTCATGTCAAACTCCATCAGTCGGTCAACACGATGCCCTGTTAGAGCAACATGTCTCCCATGTATATTGCTGGGAGGAGCTAGAGTCACCATTGTTGGGACTGGTGGGGCACCAATGCAGGTTGCCAGTTTTAGTGATCAAGATGCCGACATCCAACCTAGAACCCCTAATCGGCATCCTTAAATCTGCCACCATTGTTGAAAATGGACCAAATGAAGACGATGTCTTGCAACTTGTCTGCAGGTTGAATATTGGTGAACTGGAAGAGACACAGAAACACCAACTTCTCTGTACCCTTTCAAAGTATCATTCAACATTCAGCAAGGATGAAGATAATATTGGATATTATGATCTTGTGAGTCACATAATAGTGATATTGGATGACCAACCTCTGAAGATTCCGTCCTGTAGGATACCACAGCATCACTGGAACAACGTGAGGGAGTATCTGAAAAAGACCCTCGATCGAGGTATTATTCAGGACTCATAAAGTCCATATGATTCACCTATTTTTCTTGTGAGGAAGAAACATGGAAAATTATGAAATTGTGTGGATTATTGTGCACTCAATGCAAAAACAAGTAAGGATGCCCTTTCCTCTACCAAGGGTTGAAGAGGCCTTGCAAGTCCTGAAGGATGCAAGATACTTTTGCAGTCTCGATGTAGACCATGGTTTTAATCAACTACAGGTTGCGGAAGAGGATATTGAGGAAATGGCATTTCGTACAGGAACTGGAGAACTCCACAAATACACCAGGATGCTATTCAGACTCAGAAATTCTCCAGCTACCTCCATGTAGGTCATGGACAAGGCATTCAGTGATCTCAAATTCCAATCTCTTCTCATTTACTTTTACTTTGATGATGCCCTCGTCTTTGGTGCAACATTCAAAGAAACACTGGGGAGACTGGACAATGTTCCAGCCCGATTGTCAAATCTCAATCTGAAAGTGCCAGCTTTTGCAGACCAAGATACGTTACCTTGGGCATGAAGTGACCAGCAAAGGTATGAGGGCAGATGGGGGAAGATCTGTGCCATACAGGAATGGCCCCAACCCCAGACAGAAACGGACCTTCGTGGGCTCCTTCGTCTGGCTGGTTATTACGTAATATTTGTGCAGGATTATGCCAAGTGGCCTCACCTTGACACAGCCAACTACAGAAGCCGGAAAAGGGCAAAGCAGATGGGAGGAAGTGCAGGAGGCATTCCATGTCACAGAAACTCAAAGAATGTTGGACCGAAACATTTCAAGACTCCTTTTGCACCCTTAAACAAAGTTAATTTCGTCCTCCATCCTCGGTTACCCGCACTTCAACCTCCCTTTCACACTGGAGATGAACGCCTTTTTCACAGCTTTGGAGCTGTACTGGTGCAGGCAAAAGGAAAGAGGAAGATGGTTATTGCTTACACCAGCAGGAGTCTCAAGCCGAATGAACGGAATATGGAGAATTACGCAAGCATGAAACTCAAACTGCTGGCTTTGAGATGGGCAATGTCCCAAAAATGCAGAAACGTACTGATTGGTGCAAAGGTTAAGGTATTTTCAGGCAATAACTATCTCAGTTACCCACAGACAGTGGCTAAGCTTGGAGTGACAGAATCAAGATGGGCAGCAGAACTATCTCAGTTCAAGTTCAAAATAAAGGTGCAGGCTGGGTAAAAGCAATGGATATGCCGATGCTCTCAGCCGGAAGACAACACAGTGGAGAACATAACTCTGCCGGATAACAGAAGATATAAACTGATCGTCGGCCTGAACCTCGAACAAGTGACAGCATCTACACCCCAATGCGCCCTGAAGTCTGCACAAGGATTCGTCAAAGTATCACAGAGGTCTTGATGAATGAAATCCACATGAGATGCAGAAGGATAGAACCAAGAATGATTTCTCCTTTGCCATCGATTGCAAAGGAAGATTTCAGACAGGAACTTGCTGACAAAGACATCAGTAGACTTTACTTTTATTGGAGGACCAAATATCCCCCAACTCAACAATACCTCATGAGAGAGTCCAAGCAGACACACCACTGTTCAGATGCTGGAAAAAGAAAAGAGGAAGATTGCATCCTATATTGACTCATCCAGAATGATGAGAGACAGATAAAACAACTGAGCCTTCTCAACAGCCTCGAGGTTCAAGTGGTCAAGTGGAAGCAATCCACGACCAAGCGGGTCATCAGGCATCAGAAAAGACAACTGCTCATGCAAGGAAGTGTTGCTACTGTCGAGGAATGGCTCTTGATATTGCCAACTATTGTCAGAACTGTGAATGCTGCACTTTGTCCAAATCGGGGAAGCAACTTCACCCCTCCATGATATCTCTGACAACAGCAATGGGACTGAACATATTCTTGTACTTACTGATGTTTTCACTGAGTGTACGCGAGCAGTTGCCACCCACAACCAAACGACTTTCCCTGCAACACATGTTCTCGTGTGAGATTGGTTCATTTGTTTCGCTGTCAAAAGCAGGATACCCAGTGATGAAGAGCAAAATTTTGAGAGCAAAATCATTCAAGAGCTTTGTAAGGTGTATGGTGTTACCAAGAACCGCAACACCACCAATCATTCAAACGGTAATGGACAGCGCCAGTGGTTAAAACGCACTCTTCATGATCGACTGCATACTCTGCCTCCCAAGAAGAAACAAAAGTGGCTTGAGTACCTACCAGAGTTTGTGTATGCATACAACAGCACCTCTCATTCCTCCACATGATATTCATCACTCTACCTCTTCTTTAGCTGACTTGATGCCTGAATCACATGGCATTCTCCCATCCATCACCACCAGTCATTGTTTCATCGTTCACTGGCTTCACAGACTCGAATGACACAGACAGATGGTGTGACTCCTCCACCTCTGTTTTTCGCTGCTCTGAGGCAAGGGGCTGGTGTTGAATGATCTACATCACTCGGTTCCATGATAAGAGCTGAGAGACATTTGCCACACTTCAATGACCTTTCAACCATGCACACAACGTACCAAATGATGTATCCGATGCATGATTGTCAATACCAAAGGCCTTTCAAAACTTGGTGTGACTATAGTCAAGGTCAGTGTCCGTTGGTGAGTGAGGTTCCAAGTCAGAGCATCATGCCACCATCATATCTTGATTTTTCTCTGGAACTGCCTTTTTGGTCACATTATCGAAGGAAGCTGCATTTGGCAGCTCATCCCCTCCGAAACTGATGACTGTGCCCTTGGTTCCTCCTTTGCAATTTCTTCGTGATCCTCTTTCGCTCAACCCACAATGACAATGCATGCATTTTCGGGAAGCTGTCCTTATTCCAAAGCCAAGTTCTGCTTATGGTTTGTGAAAGCATTAGCACTCCCAGAAGAGGAGCTATGACTTCTCTAACCCCCAACCTCTCGCCAAGCATCTGCCAATGCGCTTTGCCAGCCAAATGGAGGGATTGGTTTCATGATATCCCTGAAGATGAATCGTATGTAGGTATTCAAACTGAGACATTTCGTCGGTGGGTCAATCCCAGCTCGAGGGAAATAATGCACAATATAATAAATTGATCATGAATCGAGGAGTGAGATCCATCACGACACACACAATGAGATCATGCAACAACAAACAATCATCCTCATTATTGGCATCATCATCATCATCATCATCATCATCATCAATCGATTCATCATCATTCACTTTTTTATCAGACATACCGATGGAAGGACAGTTTTGAGCCCTTGCCAGAGCTGTTCGTGCAAGCGAATGCTGCACACTGACGCATTGTGTGTTTTTTTTTCCGAGGAAAATTGTACATAATGGCAGTACAATTGACAAAGGAAATATTTTAGGAATGAAACTTGAATCAACCGCATCACAAGCATCATCAAGCTAAGATGGCCGCCAGAGCACTTCAAATTGGCTTCACTCACAAATAGAGATACATGGTGAATTGTGCCTCCAGGTTTATTATAGAACCTCTGTGGTAGGCTTGCCACACAAAACAACACAATAAGCTATTAATACACGTTAACACTGAATTTGTCCAAGGAAGAAAAACCCCTTGGGGAGAGGGGATATTATTAGTATTAATATTGTTTCATAATAATATTAATATTATGCTCTTGTCAATTGTGTTGTTATTTTTGTTTGAAGAAGCAGCCTTGGACAAATGCCACGATGAGCAAACTTAATAGGGATATACACCCCAACATGGATGTTGCTCAAGGTGGAAAAGCCCCTTGGGGAGGGAGAGGGATGAAATTAAGTCACGACAACTTCCACCATGTGACCCTTTGGCCTTATGTTAAGTTTGGTTGACATAGCAGAAGTAACGACCAAATGTATTGTCTAAAAAACAGTCAGACAAATTGTGGATTCACCCACGATACCAAATTGTGTATTTTAGTTTGAATTAATCATTTTCCAAGGTGCTATTCCATCACCATTTTGTTTTCCTTATCATTACATTCCTTGTTTAAGGAAATATACATGATTAAAGTTTGTAGAGTGTTGTTTCGTAGAATGTGAAGGAAACTGATGTCATCAGTGGAGATGGGGTGTGCGTATGTATGAATAAAGGAACGTGGTTATGGCTTCCATTCTTCTGGGCCGTGTTTGATCGACTTGGTGATGAAGATTGGAAAATTTAGTGTATTCACTTGTCCAGAATACCACAGAGAGGTTTTCGTAAGGACGTTATTAATGTGCCATAACTTAAACCAAATGAAGAAATGGATTTCCAAAACTTATACATTTTTGATTGATGGTAAATGAACAATTTTGTTATTCTTTTATCAAAGCATTACATGACATAAATACACAAACAAAATCTTGTTTTTATCAGATGAATGAAGCATCACAGAAACTCGGAATCCCTCTGAACTGTGTCTTCCCTGTGGTAAATTATTCCACTCACGTGGAGACAACGACCAACATGGACGTCCTGATGCTGTCTACTTTCAAGCACATGATCAACTACGCTGGGGACTTCATTAGTGAGAACACAAACAGTGAGATATACATTTGTTTTTGGGGTTTTTCAATAAAATCTGCCACAACATAATAGTCACACACTCTGGAATACTTTAAGCTTGAATTATTTAATTCAGTCCAAGTCTGCATGCACTTAGAAATGAACGGGATAGAACAGCATAAATATATGTGGAAAAATTACAGGCCTAGACTGGGAATTGAACCTTGGTCCTCAGGAAAAACGGACCAGTGCTCTGCCGTCTGAGCTATCTGGGAAACCCTCCAGCTGAGCAACGCAATTCTTCCACATCTATAGATGCTGCTCTCTTTCCCCAAACTCTCGAGAGCAGGCCCGAGCTGCTCCTATGGTTGGCAGTGAGTGTCCCGGAAGCAGTGGGGGAAAGAGAGTGGCACCTGTATATGTGGAAGAATTGCATTGCTTCACTGATGGGTCTCCCAGATAGCTCAGATGACAGAGCACTGGTCTGGCTTTCTCAGAGAATCTTGGTTTGATTCCTGGTCTGGAACCATAATTTTTCCACATATATTTATGAAGTCTGAACGTGTGAAAGTTTTTGGAAAGTTGGAGGATGTATGTTGATAAATAAATAATGAATGTGAAATAACATCACGTTGAAACTGCAATGTGCTGAGTTCTGGAAACTCAAGCTGAATGACTGAAATCAAAATGATGAAATGATGATTTTTCTGAGTTGAATAGGAATGTTGAAGTTAACTCAGGTTATTCTGGGGCCAGAGGAAGAATAAACAAAATGTCATTTGGAAATACATGTTGACAGGTGATGATGTATCTTTGAAATTCAGCTTTGAGGATATTTTGGTGGGGCTGCTTGTTGTGGAGGGGCTTTGGATTGTTCCTCATCCCTGATTGTAGTAAGCCTGGGGTCGGTGATTGGTCAGGTGTGCCTGATGTGGAGAGACCCACTGTGGCCAGAGATTGGTTCGTGTTGGGTGTGGGGTGGGGGAGGGAGCAGAGAATGGCTGGTTCTGGAGTGAAACAGTGATTTTTTATTAGTGCTATCAGTTGGTGGAGATGAGGATTCTGGCAATAAAAGCATGTACTTGCCCTTTGCTCTCTCTTGTTAAACTGGCGATACAGCTATTGGACTGTGAAAAGGCTCTTGCTGGTGGGCCAACTCTGAGCTCCGATCCTTGCAGCCTCGCTGTGACTCTTTAAACTGATGTGTGGACTCACCCACTATACCAGCACATACAAGTTATACAACAGCTTCGAGTTCTTTGCCCAATTATTTCCTCTATTACCGACCTGGGTGGAGTGCATGACAATTGTGTGTCTCTGGCGACATATTTCCAGGGGTTTGTTTATCTGTGCATGTAATAAGTATTGCCGTTTATTAATTGTTGTGTTTTCTTTTGTGAGGGATTCGATGCACTCTGTTCGATGTCCACATTGTTATGTGGAAGGGGTTGGGGTAGATCTCGATTTTCTTTGGAATAGCATGGACCATGTGATCAAGTCGGTTAGATTTCCCCTTGAATGAGGTTATTTGTCAGAGTTATTTGCCTTGAAAACGTGCACTAAGGAGGCAGTGAGCATCCATTGGAGAGCAGAATAGCTTAACATTGTACGAAGTACAAACTCCTTTAATAGGCGAGGCAAGACAAAGACTTGTGATGCCCGGTAAGGTGCACAGAAAGCATATTTGAAGAAAAACATCACGGGCTCTTTGGCCAGCACACCGCAAGCCATTGCGGCATGGTATGCAATAGAGCTCTGGGTGTGGGCAGAGCACTTTTATTCAGAGCCATCCCACCAAGTGGTATGGCCAGGAAGATGGCAATGCACAGAGGCAGCAAATGACAGGACTTGCCTCTCTTGAAGATGGTCCCAGAGTTTGCAAAGGCAGTGAATGTGCTTAAGCATGCAGGTCAGCCTTGGTTCTTGAAGAAGTTGCACCTGTCTGTATCTGTCTCTGTCTCGTCACCAAAGAAGAAGAACGCACAGTGCCAGGATCGAGGATGCCATCACGCTGGCATCTCAACTTCTCATTGCCATTCCTTGTGACATGCCCCATCATCCTGCTGGCAACATGCACACCACAATCAGATCGTGCCAGTCACAACCCCTCAGGACAGGTCAGGTCAGGTCAGGTCAGGTATGGGAGCATGCGCCGGAGCAACGCATCACTGCGGCCACTTTCTGCCATTACTCCAGCGGCCTCCATTTAACCATCTCCCAGACAGATGCCGAGCCCATCCCCATCTACTTGAGATGCCGATGAACTTGCTGCAATCACAATCCAAGTGTTTGGCCCGTTTGTCTCCTCCATTCATGAGGCTCCCTCGCTGAGAGAATATGGAAAGGAGGATCAGTGTCAGGAAAAGGAGACATGTCCATACAGCCACAGCTGATGCTGAGGGATGAAACAGATGACAAATCTCATCTGAGTCTCTCTCAGCAACTGCTCGTTGGACACAGTCTGACCAGCGATAGCCAAGGATTCTCCGAAGAGACCTGGTACCAAAGGAATTAAGTGTCCATCTCAGATCACTGGTCAGAGTTGTAGTCTCACATCTGTAGAGCAAGACTGGATGCATCAAGGCCATAAAGATTCGGACTTTCATCCCCCTGTATAGATACCAACAGCGCCACACCCCATCATCCAGTGAATCCATGACTCCCCAGGCTTGACCCAGACATCTATTGACATCTGGCTCACAACATGCTGAGACATGAATATCACTGCCAAAGTAAGTGAATCTCTCTGTGACCTCAACATCCTCACCACAAACAGGTACAGACAAGATATCAAGTTCCAAGATGTCATTGAAAGCCTGGACCTTAGTTTTGAGCCAGGAAACCCATAATCCCAGTGGCTCCATCACGTCATTCAGTGCCTCGAGGGCCCCTATAAGGATATTCAGCATCTCTGCAAAGAGAACTGAATCATCAGCAAAATCAAGGTCAGAGATCTTCATAGTCCCAAAAGATGCACCAAAACTTCATCTCTCCGACATCCTCCCCAGAATCCAGTCCAAACAAGCCCTGAAAAGCGTGGGGGCCAGTGTATACCTCCGACAAACTCCAGAAACAACTGGAAATAAGTCAGAGATGGAAACAACACACCTCACGACACTTTCAGCACCAGAGTATAGTTCAGAAATCAGATTGAGCAGATTTGCTGGCACCTCACAAACACCGAGAATCCTCCAGAAGGCATCTTCATTCACTGAATCAAATGTTTTGTGGAGATCAACATCGGGTGCATGCAGCGCCTGCCAAAACTCTCGTCTGCGTTTGGTAAGGTCACAAAGAGCAAGCATACAGTCAATCGTTGACCTCTTTGGTGTAAAGCCTGACTGCTTTGGGCGCTGAAGATGGTAGTGAACCCTATTAATTTTCCAACAAAACCCATTACTACCCATTACTGAGAGCAGCCTCACCCCTTGGTAGCTGTTGCAGTCCTTGGGATCACCCTTCCCTTTCCAGAGAGGGACAACAAGGTTCCTCTTCCAGTCAGTTGGGAATATGCACGTGTTCCAGACAGAGTGCAGAACTGCATGCGATGACGTGAGTACAGCATTTCCACCAGCTTTGAGAAGTTCAGCATGGATGCCACAGATCCTGGGAGCTTTATCCCCTTTCAATTGATTCACCACAGCCTGTTTCCACAGACAAAAAGGTAGTCCTCACTTGCCACTTTGCTCTCCATTCTGAGAATCTGGTAGTTGGTGCCATGGTGTATTTATTTATTCCTTCTTGTGTACAAGTTGGGTTTTTCGTGTTTTGCCTTCCCTATTTGTATGGCCTCATGTGCCAGATCAATCCATGAATTGTCTCGACCCCATGTCTCATTAATTTTCATAAACCATTTATAGTTATCAGAAAAGTTTTTCCTTTTGCCTCTCATGCGTTTCAC
The DNA here is from genome assembly GCF_056783735.1 of Eptatretus burgeri. Classification (NCBI taxonomy): domain Eukaryota; kingdom Metazoa; phylum Chordata; class Myxini; order Myxiniformes; family Myxinidae; genus Eptatretus; species Eptatretus burgeri. The sequence continues at coordinate 100,428,854 of NC_140966.1, read as the reverse complement.
CGCCAAGTTCAGCTTTCATTTGGGTGATACTTGTGGAATAATGATTGTAATACTCAACGTATAAATTTAAGCACCGTTTTGGAATCGGCAGAGACCTTTATCGACCTCCTGCTCAGTCTGAAAACCCACTCCGTGGGAGTACCTCCTGTGCAGCTTCCCTTTGCAGGACAGCTCACCGGATGACGGGATTGGGGCAAAGCCTTCGGGACCCCCAATCTTTGATAGGAGGGAAACCACGGGGTAACATCCCTGGGTCAGATTGCGGGAGAGTGTGTCGGAGTGGTGCTGAGGCGTCGTCCACCAGACTGCGGTCTCCTTGGGTTAACCTGAGGCGGTCCCTTCGGGTGGGTGCCTGGAATGTCCTATCCCTAAGAGAGGATGATCACCTGTCTCTGCTATCATCTGAGCTCAAGCGTTTGGACATCGGGATTGCAGCTCTCTCTGAGGTTCGGAGACCGGATTGCGGCGAGATAATGGTGGGTGGTTACACCTACTATTGGTCTGGTCGCTCTGATGGTTACCATACCCAAGGAGTTGCTGTAGCTGTGTCCAATAAGCTGACCCCAATGATAATTGAGGTAACACCGGTCAACGAGCGTATTATGAGATTAAGGATTCGTCACTCCTTAGGTGTCATTTCCCTGGTCTCTGTTTATGCTCCGACTGAGGCGAGTGATCTCACCGTGAAGGATGCATTCTACGCCACACTCGAGTCTGTGGTTGATCAGTGCCCCAGACGAGATACACTTCTAGTCTTGGGGGATTTCAATGCATCGACTGGAACTGATAGGGACGGTTATGAGGTGTGTGTTGGTCCCCATGGGTCAGGAACTATGAACCAGAATAGCACTAAGTTCCTTGACTTTGCAAGAAGTCATGGACTTAGGGTGGCTGGTTCATGGTTTCAGCGCCCACAAGCTCATCGCTGGACTTGGTATTCCAACGCTGGCGGTGTGGCAAAGGAGATTGACCATGTCCTCATTGACGGTCGTTTGAGGATGATCCAGAACAGCAGGGTCTACCGGAGTGCTCAGTTCCTCAATACTGACCACAGGCTTGTTGTAGCAACTCTAAAGCTGCACCTTAAATCCTGGAGAATGGTACCATCCCAGCCGAGGCTGGATGTTGCCAAGCTCAGGGATGAGAGAGTAGCTGAGGAGTTTGCGAACAGGCTGAGTGGACACTTGGGGGATCTGGGTGCTTTGGGGGGTTCTGAAGAGTTGTGGAGCGCCTTCAAGACCACCGTCCTTGATGTTGCCGGTGGATGCCTTGGAGCTCATCGCAGGGCAAAGAAGAATTTTGTCTCTCAAGGGACACTGGATACCATTGACCAGAGTCGCAGGGCCAGGCTGAATGGCAGAGCTGAGCTGTTCAGGGAGCTGAGGCGTAAAACTGTACGTGCACTGAGGGTGGACAAGGAGGCCTATGTGCGAGGAAGCTGTGAGGGGGTAGAGCATCACCTGTGGACAGGTGATTCTCGTCCCGCTTACAGGGGAATTCGCGCATTACGTTCATCCAAGCCCATCCCTCGGAGCACTACAGTTCGAGCAGAGAGTGGTAGGCTCTTGACAGAGGAGTCTGAAGTGAAGGCCCGCTGGGCCGGTTACTTTGAGCGGTTGTACCAGGCTGATCCCCCAAATGTTGAGTTGGACGTCAAGGGTGTTACAATCCCTGTTGCTGACCCTCGAATCAACTGTGGTCCACCTACGCTTGTGGAAACACGGGCTGCGGTGAACCAGTTGAAACGGGGCAAAGCTCCAGGGATCTGTGGCATCCATGCCGAACTTCTCAAGGCTGGTGGAAATGCTGCACTCGTGTCGTTGCATGCAGTTTTGTGCTCTGCCTGGAACACAGGCATCATCCCAACTGACTGGAAGAGGGGCCTTGTTGTCCCTCTCTGGAAAGGGAAGGGTGATCGCCAAGACTGCAACAACTACCGAGGGGTGACGCTGCTCTCAGTGCCGGGCAAGGTCTTTGCTCGGATAATTCTCGAAAGGGTTCGCCACCATCTGCTTGAGCACCAGCGTCCAGAGCAGTCAGGCTTTACACCAAAGAGGTCAACGATTGACCGTATCCTTGCACTTCGTGTCCTCACCGAACGCAGACGAGAGTTTCGGCAGGGGCTGCTTGCAGCCTATGTTTTTCTCTGTAAAGCGTTCGATTCAGTGAATCGGGATGTCCTCTGGAGGATTGTTGGTCTTCGTGGGGTGCCACCAAAACTGATCAATCTGATGTCTGAACTCTACTCTGGTACTGAGAGTGCTGTGAAGTGTGGTGGTACCATCTCTGACTTATTTCCAGTTGTTACTGGAGTTTGTCAGGGATGTGTACTTGCCCCCACACTTTTCAGCACTTGTATGGACTGGATTCTAGGGAGGATGTCGGAGAGATCAAGTTGCGGTGCGTCATTTGGGAATGTCAAGATCTCGGACCTTGACTTTGCAGATGATGCAGTCATCTTTGCGGAGACTTTAGACATCCTCTTGGGGGCCCTCGAGGTGCTGAATGAGGAGTCGGAGCCGTTGGGATTACGGGTTTCTTGGGTCAAAACTAAGATCCAGGCTTTCGGTGACATCTTGGATGCTGCTGTCCTGTCTGTGTCTGTTTGTGGTGAGGATGTTGAGGTCGTGGAGAGATTCACTTACCTTGGCAGTGATATTCATGTCTCTGCTGGCTGCGAGTCAGAGGTCAATAGATGTCTGGGTCGGGCCTAGGGAGTCATGGATTCACTGGATCATGGGGTGTGGCGCGCTGCCGGTACCTGTGCGGGAGGACGAAAGTCCGAGTATTCAGGTCCTTGGTACTTCCAGTCTTGCTCTATGGGTGCGAGACTTGGACTCTGACCAAGGATCTGAGACGGAGACTGAATTCCTTTGGTACCAGTGTCTAACGAGCGGTTGCTGAGAGAGACTCGGATGAGATTTGTTACCTGCATAGTCCGTGAGCGTCAGTTGCGGCTGTATGGACATGTGGCTCGTTTTCCTGACTCTGATCCTGCTCACCAGATTCTCTCAACGAGGGAGTCTCATGAGTGGAGGAGGCCAGTGGGTCGACCACGTGCCTCATGGTTGTAACAGGTTGACCATCATCTCAAGGAGATGGGGATGAGCCTGGCATCTGCCTGAGGGATTGCCAGACGGAGGCCCCTGGAGTTCCGGCGGAAAGTGGACGCAGCGACGTGCTGTTCTGGCACATGCTCCCATACCTGACCTGACCTGACCTGCTCAGTCAGTCCGTATCAACGGTCCATCTCATTTGACAATATTTTATTTATTTATCAAAGACAGTGTATTCCTCGTGATCCCATCGTTTGTTCCACATTGCCGTTTAGATTTGATTGATATCCCTGGAGCGTTTAATTTGCAGTAATCCTGATTTATAACCAATGTGGTTAGACTGCTTAGGCACAGACAAATATTCACCGCTCACCATCAGTTGGTGTCTCAAAGTAATGGCTTTCGTTAATCTTCAGAGCACTGGCTATGGTTTAGTTGGGAACTGCTGAGATTGTGTTTTCACATAATCTGGTGGCGATGGTCCACATGACAACAGATTACAATATCATGAAACTACAGCAAAAAGTGAAACATGAAAAGGAAAATAAAATCGATGTCGTTTGTGATTAGCCTTTTTTTCTGCTTTGTTGAAGTAAAACGTTTTATTGAAACATTTTCTTCTGTATTTTACAGGTGACGAAGATGAATAATTGTCAGATCTGTTGAATCAAGCGAAATTTCAACAATAGTGCTCTGCATTCTTCTTTTCGTTAAGTTGTTTTTTACCAAAAATATTGTTACGGATTCGCGCCCGCCGGCGTGCTGACGGCCACGTAACTCGAATCGCGGCACGTCGCCCACCGGACGGACAATCCAGTCGTGACCCTCTCGGACTAACGCCGGGAACCAGTCACGGGTGGACCTTTCGGTCTCACCGCGATCGAGCCAATCAGCCCCCGCGTGGGATAGGGTTGCTCGCCAAATTCGACCTACCTAAGTACCCACACGGAGGGTAGACCGGGCGATCGCACCTCGCCGCAGGTCGACTCCGGACACGGGCCACTTAAGCGACCCGTTCCGTACTATCGGGATAACCGAGCGGTGTTATCGTCGGCCTCGACGGTTCGATTAATTATCGGGCGTATTCAGCCCACTACCAACCCTTTACGTGAAGTAAGATGGGGATTCAATAGAGGAAAAGACGAAGCGAAGCGGGAGAACAGTTCAATAATAAAGCACATTTATTCGCGATGAACGGAAAGCACACATATTCAATTCCACCAAAAGCACATAGAAAAGAGGAAGACAAAAAGCAAATGCGACAATGCAGATCTAATACCGATTACGCGAGCACATGGCAACACTTATACAATTTTACTTCACAGACGGCGCCGACAACACATATCCAAAACCAAGAAAAAGAACACCCTCAAGGATGAGGCGGGCCTGAGGCCGAGACCGGGTCGGGCCTACCCGTCTGGTGATGAGACGCGGAGCGGCGATGGTGCCTCAACTCCGCGGGCCTCGCGGACAGTGTCTGGTAGGGGGTGGGAAAGGGGCCCCCTTGGTCGCACTATCTCAGCGCGGGGGGAAACAGGAGGGGGTTGCTGATGCTCGGGGAAAGGAGGATTTTTACTCTGTCTCGAGTCCCGCGACGAGCGTCTCCACCTCGACCAGGTCGCGCCGTCGGCCTCCCTGGTGTGCAGCTCCCGGCACGACGCGAGCACCCCCTCGTCTGCCTTCGCCGCCTCTCCACAGCTTCGTCCTCTTCGCTCCGACTCCAACGCACACGACGACGACGACCAACAACCAACTCTTTCTTTTTCCTCTTCTTCCCAACTCCACCGACTGCGAAGTCTTAACTGACTTGACTGACGCTCGGTCGCTTATATAAGCCCCGTGGCTTCGCTTTTGACCCCCTGCCTTCGACCTTTCACCTCGCTCCCCATTGGGCCGAGAAAAAGTGGGCGTGAATGCATTTTGATCCATGAATTTGCATATAGCGACCGCCCTCCAACGCCCTGGAGGCGGGGCCAAATCGCCCCTCGCTCACCGATTGGACGGAACAAAAGTGGGCATGTGTCATTTTTGATCCGTTTTTGGAGCGGAAAATCCGTGGTTTTGTACACGCTGTTCGGCGCGCGCCCTGCACGAGTCCAACACCGGTACCCACAGGCGGCGCAAGAACGGTGGCGATGCGACGGTTGCGAGGTGTGACGTGAAGCGGCGCCGCGGTGGGTGGTTGATGTTGTGGTTGGTGGTGGTAACAATGGCGGTTGGTCCAAAATAAAGATAGTAAAAGAAAAACGGCTATCCTGAAGAGTCGCAGCACGCATGAATGACATGTATTCCCACTAGACAACGGGTTTGGGCCTAACTACACATATACTTACGGAGATATCTCACCTAAGGGACCTGAATGGTGGTTTGCGAATTTGGTAACCACAACAATATGAACAACTCCTTATATTGTTAACAATATAAAAAGTCATTTCTGAAAATGTAATTTGGGCTTCAACTTTAGCTTTTGGGTCTTTTTTTTAAACAGTGCGCTTTTTCAATCTGAATTGTTCTTGGTGCTTTATGATTTTGCTGAATACTATCAGTATTTTACAATCAAATTAATTATCTCAAGTTATGAAAATGGAACATGGTGTGTAAAGAAATGTTGATTATCTCAAAAAATTAAGTTGAAATGAAAAATTGAATTGGTGTGCAAACAAAGAAAAGAAAAAAATTACAGGAGTGGGGTAGTGGAAGACCGACAGTGGGACAAATATCAAGGGAATCAACAAACAAGAGAAGAGGAGAGGGAGGAGGGAAGTAAATCCTGAAATGAGCAAGAAAGATGCTTAATTTAGGAAAGGTTAATGGGGGTAAAAAGATGAGGTTTCAGAATTGAGGAAAACCGGTGACAGTGTGCTGCTTGCTTGAAGTCCTTGAGGGAAGAGTGAGACAAAGCAGTCTCTGGAAGGTGGTATCTGAGGGGAGTTATTGCTCTCCAGATATTGCAGACTATTTAGAATGTGTTTTCCAAGAGACCCCAATAATAGGAGATTATCATGAAACACCATATTTCTCTTCTCGTGGACTGATCAATCCAAGATCGGAATCACGTCACAAGTGTATGCCCTTTTCTAGCTCATATAACAGAAAGCATCAAAGAAGCACGAGAACGGGCTATCAAGCTCATTTGACCCCCAAGATAAGAATCAATTGAATACTTGCACCATCCGAAGACCAGACATCATGCAAGTACAATATTGTGTGCTTCAAATTGGAAGAGAAATTGTAAGAAAAGTATTAACATAACACTGCCACACAGGTTTCAGGACCAAACCACAAAATAATCATCATCACAGCAAATTTGTGCTTAAAATCCTTGAAATAAAGTCTCCTGCTCTAAAAAAAATATCTCTTTGCAGTTCTGCCTGAAACTCCTTCTCCTTGAAACTCGAGTGTGACAATAATGAGGTGTTTGCTTGCTTAATTTTGCACTCTTGCTTAATTTGTTTTGAAAATAGTAATATATCAGTTATATACAATGAAATTAATTTACAGAACAATTCCATGCACTAAAATCATTCATTACTGGTTATAACATGCTTCTTACCATTTTGTCGTGACTCAACTTTTCTTTGCATTTTTGCGAATCGACAATAATAAATGTCAGTGTGTCCGTCCATCAGTCCGTTCATCCATCTCCTTCATCTATCTATAATTCCAGCAGTGTGTGTGTGTGTGTGTGTGTGTGTGTGTGTGTGTGTGTGTGTGTGTGTGTGTGTGTGTGTGTGTGTGTGACCGCTGTTTCTCGACAACCTCTGGTCCGATCTAATTGAAACTTGCCAGGTATACTGCTGGGGACCTGAGGATGTGCCTTTTCAAGGTTTGATATTAATCGGACAAGTGCTTCCCAAGTTATGGCCACTTATTTACCAAACCAATGGGAAGACACGTTGTTGCGTGGGCGTGGCCGATGGGGAAGGGAAGCACAGCCACGTTCCCCATTATGGGTTACAACGTACGGGCTTCCGGAGAGTGATGACTTCGTGTATCCTAATTTCTCGATTTCTTATGCGCATTTATCGATAAACACAATGGCCCAAGTTATGATCGTTTTCATATTAGACGGTGTATAAATTTCGGGAACATAAGAGTCCTGGTGTGCTCCAAACCAGGAAGTAAATTTTTTCTCTCTCTTCTCTTCTCTTTTTGTTTTTCCTTGCCACGACATTGCGAAAAGGTAAAATGCGTTGGCGCTCATTGAATAATTGGGTATTAAAAATAATTTGCGAATAATCGTAATTGCAAATAATATCGAACTTCCGGGTCACGCATGTACGGGCACGTGAGAGCGAAGAAACGGCCTGTGTGGTTTATTTATTTGTTGTTATTATTATTATTATTATTTCTTTTTTTTTTTACGGGCACGTACTAGTAACTCCAAAACCATGACACCTGGTTGCCCCAGACATTGCATGCATATGAAGGGAACTCCAAGGTGGTGCATTAATGAAAATTGGGTGTTTGGGTTAATTTAAACATCCCTTTTGAAGATAATTTTGGGGGTGCTCATCACAAAAAAAACAAAATAAGCCTTACAAAGATGGCGACACGCCAACTTGGTTCGCCCTCTGTCAGCTCACAAGAGTCAAAGCGCTTTTTTTTTTTGGCCTGCTCAACAATGCCTTGACTTGGAACAGGCCAGAATGATTTCTTAACGATAAAGTTTTTTATCACTTTCCTCAATCATATCATTGAATGCCTGATCACACCTATGAATCGCAAGATACATTGCAATGCTTATAAACGCCCTGAGACGCCAGCGTTGGTGGCTTTATTTCATTTCCGCACATGCCATAAGCTCTTGAATCTCTTCATCTCAGCAAATTTCAAAATTTAAACTTCTTTGTTGACTTCATTTGTGTGTGAGAGTGCTAAAAAAAAGTGTTACTTTGTCCTATTCGGATGTTGCTTGGGCGTTTCCAGGTGCAGGTACATCGGTTTATATGACCGATCAGCGATCGCTAATCGCTTGCAAAGTCAGCTGTTCCTTTTCAACCTTTTCATTGGTGTGCTTGCTTGAGTGCTTAAGCCACTTAGCAAGCACTCCATATATTCTGCGGCTGGTATTTTCACAACATGGCATGCCAGAAAACCTCTTGAGCAACAATGGAGGCCATTTTAGCAGCCGCACCTTTAAAAAATTTGCTCAGGCCTGGAGCTTCACTCTCCACACCTCAAGCCCCCACTATCCGCAATCAAACGGCTTCAAAGAACGCCAGGTGCAAACTATAAAGAACACTTCACACAAAACAAAGCTCTCTGTTGCGGACCCATACATGGCCCTCCTCATTCTGAGGACTATGCCCATCGACAGCTACCTGAGGTCACCTGTTGAGCTACTGAATCGGAGAAAAACCAACCTGCCTACCAAGGTGCTGAACTTGGCACCGAATTGTGACACAACCCTTGAGGCACTTGAACATCAGACAGTGTCCCAGAAAAAGTACTTTGACTGCCAGGCCGACCCTGATCTTGGGCTTCTTAAACCTGGCCAATGAGTTTGGGTTCTCGAGGAGGCTGTATGGTCCCACACTTGGGAACCAGCAATTGTGCCCACCACCCACTCAGAGCCCAGATCGCGCAAAGTCATCGTGGAAACAGGAAACATCCTGAGACGGAATCACCATCACATTTGACCTGCTCCACAGACCCAGTCAAGGCTTTCAGAGCCCGAGATGTTCCAGAACGCCCCTTGTGACACTGACGTGGACTGTGCTGCTGCCAAGGGACAAGTGTGCTGACAAGGAACCACCATCATCCCCACATAACCAAGCGCCTGCCATGCCACTAGCATCCCAAACTCGATCGGGTCGCACAGACAGACGCACTGTCAGGCTGGACATTTGATCTGTCATAGTCTAGGTCAGTGGTTCCAACCTGTGGTACGCGAGGGCCTTCCATGTGGTTCGCGAGCACTTTCGGGCTCAACCTTTAAAAAAAAATGACGTGGAGAGCAAACGCAACGGAATGTTCAAACTCCTGACTGCCCTTGAGAGCGAGCCCAATGATGAATTTTCCCAAGAAATCGTCCATCACCTCTCACTGCTCAAGACTGAGTTGATGCATTATTTCCCAGACATTACATGTTGTGCTTACATCACCAATCCGTTTTCCGTTGAACCAGGCGATCTGCCTGTCGGGACCGGGGAACAAGAGGAGCTCATACGTAGATATCCAGGCTGACGAGACAGTAAAGACGAAGCACAAGGAATGCTGTCCTCTGAACTTCTGGGTGACCATGGCCTCCTCGTACCCAACACTAGCCCGTCATGCTGTTCCCCAGCTACTGATTTTCCCTCTACGTGGGAGTGCGAGCAGGGGTTCTCAGCCATGATGACCATCAAGTCAAAGAACCAGAACCGTCTTGCTGCGCCCGGGCATGATTTCCGATGTGCTGTGAGCAAAGTTATTCCCCGCATCGACCAGATGGTGGAGAAGAAACAGATGCAGCCCTCGCATTAAATTTTGTTCTTTGTTGGCAGTTAGTTCATTTGTGTGTTCTACTTGTGAATAAATTGACATCTTATCGAATTGAGTTTTTCTGGAACCAGGTGGTACGCGGCGACGGGATGGGACCTCCAAGTGGTACTCGATCAGAAAAAGGTTGGGAACCACTGGTCTAGGTGGTCTTGCTAATATGTGGGAGGATGGCCATCCTGAACTGCATTGCATTTTGCCTGGTAATACCGTGAGCTTTTTTTTCTCTCTCCTTATGTTTCCTTCCCATTCGATTGCTTGGATCAACTGTGTTTTTTCTTTATTTTTACATTTTTGAAGAAAGGGGGATGTCTCGTGAGCTGAAAACCTCAGCCCCAAGCAAAGGGGGCGGGGCATGCGGGGAGCAGAAAACGAAGCATGAGTGAAGCCGTGTTGGGCAACAGCGGGACACTGTGCCGAATGATGTTGCATGCCATGCTGTTCGTTAAAGCTGTTGATCTCCTACTTTGAGACGTGGAGTCATCTTATTACACCGGCGACCCACAGAATGAAATCATAAACATTTAAAAGCCATAACTTTTATTCTCGAGTGTTTTCTAAACTACCAATACTGAAAAAGATGCCAAAATACATTGCTAAATCACCAATTTGTACTTCATCTCGTGGTTGTTCTCAAAACAATGTAAAACTGCAGCCCGACAACATACCTCAATAACTGCTGAAGCCATGGTGTTGATTCCAACGTGCGGAAGTTAGTTTGTCTCTGGGGTAGTGCACGCAACCCAAAATTAAAAAATATATGAAACATTAATCGTTTTATGAGGAAAATGAATCGAAATAAATGTGGACTCAATCAAACCAGCCCAGGATCATGAAGGGGTGGGAATGGACACTGTGTTACGACCTCACCCTTGGTTGGAGGGCTCGGGGTACAGCCGACTGCTCTGGAGGTCCTAATTCACGTACTCAGGAGGTCAATACGTTTCCCCGTTAAATGGTCACGCCGTCTCAGCAGCCGGAAATGACCGAGCGAGATTGTCGGCGTGCTTGCGCAACCCCAGTGGTGCATAGAATGTGAATATATACCGATCCACCAATGCAATTCCAGTTCAGAAATTGATGCAGATCCGTTACTCAGGATAAACTAAACTACAGGGGACACAATCAAGCATAAAAAAGCAATAGGAAAATTCTGTGGACATGTGGAGGTAAAGAAATGATTAATTAAATAACGACAGACAGGCGCCAAGACAAGACAGACACAACATTCAGACAGCCCCCGACAAATGTCCCCATCAAATCCCAAGGGAGGGGACGGTCAAGCAAAATAATAAACATAATATTTTCTCGAATATAAAGAAAATAATATGGGAGGGGAAGAAGAATAAGAATAATAAGAAGAATAAGAATAATAAGAAGAATAATAAGAAGAAGAATAAGAAGAAGAATAAGAAGAAGAATAAGAAGGATAAGAAGAACAAGAAGAAGAAGAAGAATTATTATTCAGGCCTGTTTGAGTTGATGCACCAATGGCCTCACCCCAGCCACAGGTCACAAGGCTCACACTCCACCACCACCCTCCCTCTCTGGAAGGGTTCTCAAACTTCGCCAACGAACGAACTGGAGCAATTCTTGCAAAACATTGAAGCCACGTGTGCTTCAGGTCGGCTCAGATGACACTCAGGAGGAGGAAACGCTTCTACTCCCCCCTCCGACCGTGTCCCATTGAGGCTCTCCACTGCCTCAGTGTCTTCAACACAGACGGTGCCTCCAACAGGTGGCCCTCTGAGGGATCACTCCAATCCTCAACGACGTCTTACAGGCGAGGTCTCATCACACAGGCCAGACGCGCGTCCCTTTATTTCCCGCCTTTTTCTCTCCCTCACTCCTCACACTCGCCCTTTTTCTCTCCCTCACTCCTCGCACTCGCCCTTTTTCTCTCACTCACTCCTCACACTCGCCCTTTTTCTCTCCCTCACTCCTCACACTCGCCCTTTTTCTCTCCCTCACTCCTCACACTCGCCCTTTTTCTCTCACTCACTCCTCACACTCACCTTTTTCTCTCACTCACTCCTCACACTCACCTTTTTCTCTCCCTCACTCCTCACACTCGCCCTTTTTCTCTCCCTCACTCCTCACACTCGCCCTTTTTCTCTCACTCACTCCTCACACTCACCTTTTTCTCTCACTCACTCCTCATACTCGCCTTTCCGCCCGCTGCCACGTCTCACGCTTCTTCTTCTTCTTTACTCTTCTTTCCCCTCTTCGAAATCCACACAGTTCCGCCGCATGAGATAATGTGGAGTCCTCAAAGAGAAGAGAAAGAGAAGGGGAAGGAAGGTCTTGCTGCAGAAGGATCGAAAACAAAACAACAAAAAAGCATTCTCAGAGATCGTTTTTATTCTTATTATATTTATTCTTATTTATTTTTTATTCTTATTTATGTTTTTTATAAATATTTATTTTTATTTATTCTTATTTATTTTTTATTATTTATTTTTATTTATTCTTATTTATTTTTTATTCTTATTATATTTATTATTTTTGTTATTATTATATTTACTATTTTTTGAAAGAGATTGCATAAGATCAGTGTGGTATAGTTAAAGAAGAAGAAGAAGACCAAGCCGCACTTCGTGACGTGTGACTTGCTTGTGGAGCTGCAGCTGGAAAAATTCCTTTGACGAAAGGCATGGTCCCTCGGTTCTTGTCGTCAACTGAGGCTGAAACGGTGAGAGTTGGGAGTGCACCGAGCTCTGTGTGTTTGATGGTTAATTATTATTATACTTCGCTGTTATCGATTGTTGATGTCCCGTTTGTGTTTGTGGAGATGGCTTCAATCAAGCAAATTAAAGCCTAATTCACCGAAGGTACCTCTCCCTTTCCCCCTCCTCTTCCCCCTCCTCTTCCCCCTCCTCTTCCCCCTCCTCTTCCCCCTCCTCTTCCCCCTCCTTTTCTCTCCTCTCTCCTCCTCTCTCTCTCCTCCTCTCTCTCCTCCTCTCTCTCCTCCTCTCTCTCCTCTCTCTCTCGCCCCCTGCTGGCTGTTCGTACGTTGTGTATACTGTCATGGCAACTCTTTGCTTCGTGTCGTGAGTTCCCCTCCTCGGCCGTGCTGTTTGGTGTTTCCATTTTCCCCATTTTTCGTTTCCCATGTGTTCGTTTTCTACTTGTGGACCTTTCCCGTGTTTTTTTTTTCCTTCCTGTCTGGAGGAGAGAGAGAGAGAGAGACAGACAGACAGACAGACAGACAGACACCTCGTGTCGAGAAAATCGTAGGCCTCAGGCCAGGCATTGTCGCCGGGGGAGGTTTTTCTCGTTCACTGTGACCGTGTTCTTTGTTCATTCTCAAGTTTAATCGTTGATTTCTTGGTGTTTGTGAAAACCCCTTATTTCTCTCGGTAAAGTTTACTAACTTGTTTTCTTGAGTTAGAATGGCGGGTGAACGTTTCCGTGTCGAGATGTTCGAGTCACTAACTCGTAAAAACGCTGTTTTTTTTCTTCCCTCCCAGTGAGGTAGAACTAAACGATGTGCTTTCCGCCATTGGTATCATCGTTGGGTTACATAATATTCGTGCTGCTTGTCGCATGAATCAGAAATTTGTGGTGATCGTGTCGGAGGATCACGTGGTCGCCACGGTGGTTGAGCATGGCCTGTTCATCGAACCGAACACTTACCTCTCTGTGTTCGCTTTACAGGCCCCAACAGTTAAAGTTAACATTAATAATATTCCACCATTTATAAGGAACCAGGACTTGTGTAACCAGTTAAACAAGTTCGGTAAGGTTGTGTCGAGGATCTCAATGGTGCCGATGCGTCATGTTAGCGATAAATTTAACCACGTCATGTCCGTTAAAAGAGTGGTTTATATGATACTACCTGGAAATGGTAAAACACTGAATGTTGTACTCGGTGTAAAAATTAACGGGTTTGAATATAAAATGTTTGCCTCCTCAGAGGTTATGACGTGTTTTGGGTGAGGTGCTTACGGGCATGTGAAGAGTGTTTGGCCCAATGCGGTTACACCGCAGGAAAGTGAAGGTTCGGTGAGGAACGATTCTTCCTCACCACAAACTCATGGGGAGAAGGTGAATCGAGAGCCCAGCCCCGCTCCCCACCGGCTGAGGTGTACGACGAATTGGACTCGTCCACCCTGACCGGCGTTGGCGAGAGGGTGTGTAATCGTGATGTAATTAATCCACCACCACCAACCGAGGAAGTGAAAGTGGTTGCTTCCTCCTTTACCATCCAATGTACAGGACAGTATGGACGATATCGAGGTATCTGTTATGGATACCAGGAAAAAAGGCCAAAGACGGTCAAATTTTGATGCTTAGGAACAGAATAACGTCCAGATCGTGTCGGGCTCGGTGGACCTCCAAGGGACCTCTCACATTGGAAACCCCTTGGTGGTACCGGAGTCTTGTGCGGATGTGGAAACTTCGCTTGTTCCACTGGCCGACTCTGAGCGGGACACAGAGAACAGTGAGGTATCTCAGGATGTTTTAAGTGTTTGTCCTGTTAGCCAAACTTGTTCAGACAAGTTAACAGCTCTGTCTGACAGTGATGGAGAAATAGATAAAGGGGAAAATCCCTGTGAGTTAAATGTCAACCCCTCCCTTACAGATGATGATGTAAGGGTTGTAGAGGGGAAGGATATGGACAAGGCAAATTGGGAGGGGTCCGTAAACAGAGCAGAACTTTCTGTTGAGCCAAAAGTAAGTGTTCCACAAGTAATAGGAGAGGCCATAGATGCAGCACTTGATTCAGATGAAACCTCTTCTACCCCACCTTTCAGTGCTTTAAGCTCTTGAGAGGATGAAGGGGGAAACGACACAACCTTAGTGTCTCAAGAAAATGTGATTAAATTCCTGGATGAGACATTCAAGAAAAACACATAAAAATCAAAGATTACTTCCCGAATTTACACGATTTCATTAAAACTGCAAGGAGTATGATTCGTGATCCTTATCAGGTTAACATGTCAGTTCCTCAGTTCCAAAGGTTAAGGAAATGTGTTACTCGGGCTGGTAAAGAGCTTCAAGAATAACTAACAGAATGGAGATAAAAGTAGCATCCCTGAACATCAATGGAGGCCGCAGTTGTGTGCGTCGCCTCCAGGTATTTCAGCTCTTCCAAAATGAAAAAAATTGATGTGCTAATGCTCCAGGAGATGCATGCAAATCAGTCTTCTGAGGATGAGTGGTGTAAAATCTTTAAAGGTTGTCTTTTTTCTTGAGTGCGCATGTTGAGGCCAAGGCTGGTGTGCAATCGTGTTGCATCCTCGACTCCAGCCTTCGGAGATAACTTGTAAGGAAATTTGCAAAGGTTACTTGCTGTCTGTGCAATTTGTCAGTCGTAACCTAAAGATTTGCATGACAAATGTTTACTGTCCTCGTACTAACTCTGAAAGAGGTGCCTTTCTGTACAAGTTGGCAGAGTTTGTAAGCACCATTGACTTAACCATGTTGTTGTGTCTGGGGGGTGACTACAACTGCACCCTCAACCCACAACTTGATCGGAACACTTGTGAGCCTCATCTACCTTGTGCAAGGCCTTTGGCACAACGAGTCAAAAAGTTTAAACTGGTGGATGTGTGGCGGGTACAAAACTGTAATATCCATCAGTATACATGGGTTTGTGCATCAAGAAATGTTTTGACGATGGCTCGCCTCGACAGATTTTATGTTAATCATGAAATGGTAAACGTTGTTAAGAACTCTTATATAAGGCCGTCTGGTTTTACCGATCATCACATGATTGTTATTGTGTGTGGCTTTCCTCATCATGTCTGTGGAAGTGCATATTGGACTTTTAATTAGAAGCTTTTAAAATGGTTTGGGAAAAATGCGAGTCACAAAAGGGTTCATATTTGAACTTAAGACAATGGTGGGACTGCACAAAGTCCCAAATCAAATGTTTTTGCCAACAATACTGCTCTTACAGCACATACAATGCTTTTGGTGTGATATCTGCTTTAAAAAACGATATAGTTATGTGTGAGCAGAAAGCTGGATTGTCTGGTGTGAATGTCCAGCAGTTGTCGGAGAATAGGACCCTTTTGGCTGAAATGGTGAAAGAGCGGGTGGCCGGTGCATTCGTCCGACTGCGGAACGAAAAAATCCAACTTGACACACCAAAGAAAGGGTTCTTCAATTTGGAAAAAATGGTCAAGACCTCTCAACAAATCCATGCTTTGTGCTCTTCTGGTGGTGATTTGTTGACCTCCCAGAATGATATCAAGCATGAACTACAAGACTATTTTTCTAAATTCTTCGCAAAAATGGCTGTGAATAAGGAGAACAGGAATGCGATGCTTGAACAGCTCCCTTCTCTGTCTGAAGACCAACAGCAATTGCTTGAGCCTGGCATTTCTCTTGGAGAACTTACTGCTGCACTCAAGGATAGCAAGGATGGGAAAGCCCCTGGACTAGACGGCCTTCCGGCTGAATTTTATAAGGCTTTCTGGGACATTCTAGGCCAGGGGTCGGGAACGTTTTTGACTCGGAGAGCCATGAAAGCAAAATATTTGGAAATCTATTTCAGTGAGAGCCATATAACATATTTTAAGACTGAATTCAACTAAATGTGAGTATAATAAGCCTCTGAATTTATTATTTTAAATAATGTTGTTATAATACTCACCATTAATGGGACTTCTGGTGCTGCATGGATTTGCTGATGGCTTTGTAGTCTGGTTGGTACTTGGTGAGGTTAAGCTTCATGTAAGCGTTGAGGCTTTCATCCGTTAGACGTGATCGTAGGTTGGACTTGATGTTTTTAAGATGTGAGAATGACTGCTCACATGCATACGTAGATCCAAACAAGGTCAATACAGCAATACTCACATGCTGCAGTGTGAGGTATGTGACAGGAAGCGCGTTCCAAGTTTTGATAATCAGCTGGTCTTCGGGTTGAAGTTTTTTCATTTCTGTCCACATGTGCTTGCTCGCCAACTCTGCTTTCTGTCGTGCGATTCTTTCCAAATCTTCATTCAGTGACTTGAACTTATTCACCCACATGTCTGAGGCCTTCAGGTCAGCCACTTCTGCTTCAAAATCTCTGACGGAGACACCAGGAATGTAACTCAGGTCGGCTGTGTTCAGTGAACACTCGTTTGGATGGGTGATGAACTTAAAAAGACGAGTGTGCTCATGAAATTCTCCAAAGCGTGCTTTGAATGACTGTAGGAGACTGGATGTGAAGCCAGCTAACTGGTGGAGATCAAAGTTTTGAGTGGGCTCACTTGCTGTGCATGCATCTTTAAATTGTCTCAGTTTTTCAAAATGTAGTAAACGACCTGTTTCAAGATCCATGATAAAGAGCTCCAGCTTGTTTTCAAAAGCAAACACGGCTTGTTGAAGGGATAACACTATTTCCAATGCTTTGCATTTTCACGTTGAGCTCGTTCAGATGTTCAGTCATATCCACGAGATAGTAAAACTTGAGGAGCCACTCAGTTTCAGCTATCTCAGGATGCTCAATCCCTTTCATTTCAAGGAAAGTCCGGATTTCGTTCAGGCAAGCCGCAAAACGGCTAAGCACCTTCCCTCTTGACAACCAACGCACATTGCTGTGCAAAAGCAGACCGTGATAGCTATTTCCAACTTCATCCAGCATTGTTTTAAACTGGCGACCATTTAAGGCTCGGGCAACAACAAAGTTGATCACACGAATGACCAGTGACATCACTTCGCCAAGCTGCCCATCACACATCTGAGCACAAAGTGCCTCCTGGTGTAGAATGCAATGGAAACTTAGGATGGGTCTATTTTCATGTTCACGGAGAAGCGCCACAAATCCTTTGTTTTTCCCCACCATACACGGAGCACCATCAGTACACACCGAGATGAGTTTATCCATAGGTAGATTTTTTTCTTGAGCGAACTCCATGAAAGACTTGAATAAATACTCACCTCTTGTGGACCCTTTTATTGGCAGAACAGCAAGACTTTCTTCACGCAGTGCATCACCAGCAGCATATCTTGCAATCACACTGAACTGCGACAAATGGCTTACGTCTGTTGACTCATCCAAAGCCAGGGAAAAGAACGGCGCTGTATTTATGTCCTTCACTTGCGTTTCCTTCACTTGGTTTGCCATCATGATGGTACGATCATGAACAGTTCTTGCCGACAGAGGCATGTCTTGTATCCGTTTGATTATCTTGTCTTTGTTCGGAAGATCATCAAAAAGTTCATTGGCGACATCCAGCATGAACGTTTTAGCATCCTCGCCATCTGTGAATGGTTTTCCGTTCCTCACTATTGCTAAAGATCCAGCAAAGCTAGTGGAATTATAGTCACCTTGCCGGGTCCATACGCGGAGTTGCTGCTGGCTGGCTTGCACCCTGCTCAGTAGCTCTTGGCACTCTTTCTTTCTGCTGTCTCCCGCAGGGTATTTTGATGCAAAGGTAGCATGGCGTGTGTCGAAGTGCCGCTTTATATTCGACCGTTTCATCGATGCAAGTGTCATGGAAAATTAGACACAACACAGAACCTGCTCTCTCCACAAAGGCGAATTCTTCAACCCATTCGTCCTGAAATGTACGATACTCCTCACCTTTTTTTTCTTTTCGCCATCTTCTTCGTCGAAGGGTTAGCTTTGAGCAAATGAGAGAGAGGGAGATGTTGACCCAACTGAGGCTTGGCAAATAGTGAGTCTGGCTGGCCTGCGCACGGGCTTATATACTCGAGAGGTGCGGCGCGGCTGGCCGACTCTGGGATGCTGTCGCCTCAGCGGTGGCGCGTGATTGGTCGAGATAAATTCCGCTATGCATCTCGGCGGCGGCATGTCATTGGAGGAACCGAAATCACTAGTCGCCTCGGCCGCATGACTGGACGAAACAAAAACCGCTTCAGTCAATTCGGAGGCGTTTTTTCTTCTCTCCTTCTGCCAAGTTCAGCCGTGCACGTGAATGAAGCACGACACCATTCAAACTATAGGTAAAGCTTCTGCGAGAAATATTGGGCTTTCAAAGTTTCAAACTCCAATTTTATCTGCGAGCCAGATGCAATAATCAAAAGAGCCACACCTGGCTCGCGAGCCACACGTTCCCGACCCCTGTTCTAGGCTCTACTCTTCTTGAGGTCTTTCAGGAGAGTGTTGAACAGAGGTGAATTGCCATTGAGCTGCCGGAGGGCAGTTTTGTGTCTCCTTCCGAAGAAAGGAAACCTGCATGAGTCCGCAAATTGGCGGCCTGTGTCACTCCTCAACACGGACTATAAAATATTGTCAAAAGCACTTGCAATTCGTCTCAAGGAAGTCATCTCTTTCTTGATTGGCATTGATCAATCATACTGTGTTCCAGAATGTTCCATATACGATAATATTTTTTTGGTGAAAGACTTGATCAGTCTCGGTCGAACTAAATCCTCTGGTTTTGGTTTATCACTTTTCGATCAAGAAAAAGCTTTTGACAGTGTTAACCATTCTTTTTTGTTTGATGTACTAAGGACAACACGGTTTGGGGAAAGATTTATTGCTTATGTTAAGTTATTGTACGAAAATGCATGTTGTCTGCAGAAGGTTAATAAGTCATTGTTCCCCTTTCAGCGAGGCGTCCGTCAGGGCTGTGTGCTATCAGGCATGCTTCACAATCTATCCGTTGAACCTTTATTAGTTTTACTTCGGAACTCAGTGTTAGGAGTCTCTCTTTCACAAAACTCCAAAGTTGTTGTTTCAGCTTATGCTGATGATATTTGGGTTGCTATTGCAAATCAAAAAGATGTTTCTGAGGTCTCTCGTTGCCTTACCCAATTTGTGCTTGCTTTAACTGCAAGGGTAAATTGGAAAAAAGTGTAGCTTTTTGGGTGGGCCCCAGATCGCCTTCCTCGTCCCTCCCTGTTTTACCAGGAGGAATACAGTGGAGTAGTGAGGGGTTTAAATATTTAGGCTTATTTCTAAGAATTGAAGCATATGAACAAAAAAAATGGGAGAACTTCCTGGAAAAAAATTAAATTGAAACTGGCAAGGTGGAGAAGATTGTACCAACTTCTCTCGCTTAAGACACTGGTGTCAATCACAAACAACCTGGTGGTTCCATTTATTTGGCATAGTTATCCCACTTGAACCTCCGAGATACTTGGTCACAGGCATTCAGAGGGTTCTGACTGATTTTTTTTTTTTTCTGGGGTGGCCACCATTGGCTGGGCCCAGACGTGGTCTGCAGACCCCAAAATGCGGGTGGTCAAAATCTGATGCATATCCCAAGTTGGATAATGGCATTCCGAATTTCCACGATTAAGCGCCTACTGTACAGTGAGTGTGTTCCTTGGCGACCTCTCACCAACGCCTGTTTGCAGAAAGTGGAAGGTCTGAAATATGACCGTGAACTTTTCCTCATCGACCTGCAACACGTTGACATGTCTCAGCTCCCCAGTTTTCATCAGAGCCTTATGAATGCTTGGCAAGTCCTCGGAGTGCAACGTTTAGAGGTATCATACGATGCCCAAAAGTTTGTACATGAGCCATTAGTTCGGAATCCTTTATTCTCTAGAATTTCTACCTCCCGGTCATTTATGCATTGTTTCACCAGTGTTGAAATATACAGAGGGCGAGACCTGTTGCATCCATCCTTGAATGCCTGGCTTCCTGTAAGCTCACTTTCATTAAAAACTGGTGTTCGTTCTGCTCATATTGTGGAAAATGTCTTGAAAGCAGTAATTCAAACCTTTCATCGACTAAACATCGGGTGGACTGGGGTGGATGAAGTGGTCGACTCGCGTCTCTATTTCCCTTTACTTCAAATTGCCTCAAAAAAACAAGAGGGTGTGTTCTCCTCAAACTTAGAGGAAATTGGTGTGTTTCACGTCATGGGGAAAACGGCTATCTGCAACATATGTCTGGAAGCATGTATACCTGGTTTTACAAAACTTGAAAAATCGGTGGAATGAGACCCTTACCCGCTGGAGATTTTTTAA
Organism: Eptatretus burgeri; assembly: GCF_056783735.1. Taxonomy (NCBI): domain Eukaryota; kingdom Metazoa; phylum Chordata; class Myxini; order Myxiniformes; family Myxinidae; genus Eptatretus; species Eptatretus burgeri. The sequence goes on along the minus strand of NC_140966.1, from coordinate 100,408,434 downwards.
CTCCAGTGTGGAACAAAATGTATAGTTCTCAAACTCTTGGGCGAACTGGAGACCTGAATTGGAGACGAGCACATCAAGCCCTGGTCACACAGGCATGACTCCATAAGTTTAATTCTTCTGTTCCAATTTCTTGTCCTTTTTGTGATTTGATTGAAAATGTTACCCACGTTTTTTATTGAATGTAAAAGATTGGTACCCCTCTTTCTCTTCCTTCAACAGCTTTTCTATTAATTTAATTTTGTTTTTTCCTTTCCAGTCTTTATTTATGGAATCGGGGGGAATTATAAAAGTAAACCAGTCCTCTCGTTTTTGTCTTTTCTGTTGGGCATTGCTAAACAGGCAATTTATAAAACCAGGAAAGCAAAATTTAAGGGGAAAAAATGCAAATGTGCTTTTGTGCTTTTAAGGTATGGTTTCGGCACGAGTAAAAATGGAGCAGGCTTATCTTTTGAGCCTGGATATTGTGGGTGATTAGTGGTACACTGATGAGGTTTTGAGTTTCTTTTCATGAGGAATCTGTTTGTAAAAGTGTAAAGTACTAACACTTACTTTTTGCATTTATGTATTATTCTGTGGTGGTTTTGACATGAACAGACACCCTTGTTTGTATTGCTTTTGTTGAATTTATTTTTTGCTGTAAAATTGTTTGGGTTTGTTTTTATGGAGTGTGCTTTTTCTGGTGTGTTTTGATACTTTTAAAATAAAAGCATACAAAAGTCTCTTTCTCTCGCTTTCTCCTTTCTCCTTTCTCCTTTCTCCTTTCTCCTTTCTCCTTTCTCCTTGTCTGCGCTGTGTCGACGTCTGCGCTGTGTCGACGTCTGCGCTGTGTCGACGTCTGCGCTGTGTCGACGCCTGAGCTGTCATTGTGTTAACTGTGTCGACGCCTGAGCTGTGTCGACGCCTGAGCTGTCATTGTCTGAAATGTATCAGTGTCTGAACTGTATCGGTGTCTGAGCTGTATCAACGTTTGAACTGTGTCAATGTCAGAACTGTGTCAATGTCTGAACTGGGTCAACATTTGATCTGTGTCAATGTCTGAACTGTATCAACGACTGAACTGTATCAACATCTGAACTGTATCAATGATTGAAGTGTTTCAATGTCTGAACTGTCTCAATGTCTGAACTGTATTGGTGTCTGAGCTGTCTCAACGTTTGAACTGTATCAATGTCTGAGCTGTGTCAAAGTTTGAACTATATCAATGACTGAACTGTTTCAATGTCTGAACTGTATCAATGTCTGAGCTGTATCAAAGTTTGAACTATATCAATGACTGAACTGTCTCAATGTCTGAACTGTATCGGTGTCTGAGCTGTATCAACGTTTGAACTGTATCAATGACTGAACTGTGTCAATGCCTTAACTGTATCAATGTCTGAGCTGTATCAAAGTTTGAACTATATCAATGACTGAGCTGTGTCAATGTTTGAACTGTGTCAATGTTTGAACTGTGTCAATGTTTGAACTGTGTCAATGTTTGAACTGTGTCAATGTTTGAACTGTGTCAATGTTTGAACTGTGTCAATGTTTGAACTGTGTCAATGTTTGAACTGTGTCAATGTTTGAACTGTGTCAATGTTTGAACTGTGTCAATGTTTGAACTGTGTCAATGTTTGAACTGTGTCAATGTTTGAACTGTGTCAATGTTTGAACTGTGTCAATGTTTGAACTGTCAATTTTTGAACTGTCAATGTTTGAACTGTGTCAATGTTTGAACTGTGTCAATGTTTGAACTGTGTCAATGTTTGAACTGTGTCAATGTTTGAACTGTGTCAATGTTTGAACTGTGTCAATGTTTGAACTGTGTCAATGTTTGAACTGTGTCAATGTTTGAACTGTGTCAATGTTTGAACTGACAATGTCTGAGCTGTATCAATGTCTGAACTCTCAATTTTTGAACTGTGCCAATGTTCGAACTGTGTCAATGCCTGAACTTATCAATGTCTGAGCTCTGTCAATGTCTGAGCTGTATCAATGTCTGAACTGTCAATGTTTGAACTGTGTCAATGTTTGAACTGTGTCAATGTTTGAACTGTGTCAATGTTTGAACTGTGTCAATGTTTGAACTGTGTCAATGTTTGAACTGTGTCAATGTTTGAACTGTGTCAATGTTTGAACTGTGTCAATGTTTGAACTGTGTCAATGTTTGAACTGTGTCAATGTTTGAACTGTGTCAATGTTTGAACTGTGTCAATGTTTGAACTGTGTCAATGTTTGAACTGTGTCAATGTCTGAGCTGTATCAATGTCTGAACTCTCAATTTTTGAACTGTGCCAATGTTCGAACTGTGTCAATGCCTGAACTTATCAATGTCTGAGCTCTGTCAATGTTTGAACTGTCTCAATGTCTGAACTGAGTCAATGTTTGAACTGTGTCAATGTCTGAGCTCTGTCAATGTTTGAACTGTATCAATGTCTGAACTGTGTCAATGTTTGAACTGTGTCAATGCCTGAACTGTATCAATGTCTGAGCTGTATCAACGTTTAAACTGTATCAATGCCTGAACTGCATCAATGTCTGAACTGCGTCGACGCCTGGGCTGTGTCGACGCCTGGGCTGTGTCGACGCCTGGGCTGTGTCGACGCCTGGGCTGTGTCGACGCCTGGGCTGTGTCGACGCCTGGGCTGTGTCGACGCCTGGGCTGTGTCGACGCCTGGGCTGTGTCGACGCCTGGGCTGTATCAATTTTTGTCCAGCGGAGGGCACATTTCCAGTCGAAACGAGAGCGGACACTTTAATAAGGCCAAAGTCACATTTGCTCTTTGGCGAGGATTCGGCGGCCGTACGCCCTCTGAATTGACAGAAACGTGCGGCGGCCGCAGAGTTTCTGAGGTGGCCTCAGGGTGGCCCTATGCCATATGGCTATTTTACAGGCCGTAGGGTCGCCGTGGAATTATAGCGCAGAGCTATAACTTTTTTCATATCTACGTTCGCCGGAGCAATTTGACAAGCAGAAACAAAAGAACTGGTTAAAAAAAAAAAAGAACCCACTCCTTACTGTCCGTGTGGCCGCACGTTCGCCTTCGGTCCCCCTGCGTTAGCCTTGCGGTCACCTTGCGGGCACCTTGCGTCTGCCTTGAAAATTCTGTGGCCGCCTCAGGAACGCCCTAAGATCACCGTGCGACATCAAATCAATGACCGTACGGCACCCCCACGTTTTCGGTCTCCACAATTTATAAATACACCGTGCGGCTCCCCGAAAAATAAAAACATATGTGACTGCTACATTGTGTGACCATGGAAATACTGCGGCCGCCGTATAATTGCAAGTGGCTGTAGATTTTGGAGACCCCACGGCCGCCGTGTCAAATGTGACCTAGGCCTAAGCAGTCACGTTAAACCGGTGTCGTAACTGAAATCGTCCACTGGAGGGTAAACTGTCTGAACTGGTTCTGAACTGAACCAGAAATATTGGTCCTCCCTACCAAATTTCATTGGAATCGGTTGAGTGTTTTAGCCCGTAGGCTTGACCAAAGTTTCGTGGACACACAGACAGATGGAAATGGCCAGAATAAGGGTGCTCTAAGAGCAGCCAATAAATTATGGGCTTATCCCTTTTGTCTTTATCCTTTGTCAATCAATGAAACGATGTTCATTTCAAGAGGAATGTTACTGTCTCTGAGGTCCTTTATTGCCTGAACAATGCAGTAATACAAATATCTAAATCATCCTATCTTGCCATGGAACTGCGCCAGCTGGGGAGTTAACCCAGTGCTTGAGGAGATTCCTCTGTTTCTTTCCGTCCTTGGAGGCAGTGTTGTGGCCAGTCGGTGTCTGCATGTCCTCCAAGTTATGTCCCTCTTGCCATGCTCCTGGAACAAGGTAGCGTTTCTCATTCTCTGCCCGGTCAAGCTGCTGGTTCTGTAGTCCTGAGTACCTGGAATTTGAATTTTATTTTCTTTACTTGTACAGCGCACCTATAATAAAAACATATATTCTAATGCTTTGTACAATAAAAAGTAATATAATGATACAAAAAACATTTAAGGTAAATCAGACAATTTTTATGAGCATCGGCTAAAAGTTAAATTGCATTGTTTTCTGAATGTACAATTTTTAATATATGCTATCTAAACATGAATTACCTGGTCCTCATGAGGTTGTGCAGGATCAAGCATGCTTTGACAATGAGCTTGACAGTGGAGGGGTGATGCTGCATGGTACTTAGTAGAACCTAGAATCTGTCAGCCAGGATACCGAATGCATTTTCTACTACCCCCTTGCTCGTCTCACCCTGTAGTTGAAGATGCGTTGGTCATTCGTCAGACCCCAGAGGCTGTATGGCTTCATCATCGTTGATCGTAAGGCAAAGGCATCGTCACTGATGAAGAAGTAAGGTACGTCCTGGTTGTCATTTGGAAGAGGCTCAGGGTCAGGGAAACCAAGGGTACAGTCTTCAGCGCATACCTTCAGCTCACAGTCATTATATATCTGCGCATCTGATGCTGATCCAGTTCCGCTGACATCTGCCCAAATAAATTTGTAGTCAGCATCCATAAGCGCCATCAGAACAATGGAGTAGAATCCTTTGTAATTGAAGTATTGGGACCCACTCTTTGGAGCACAGCGACAGGCCACGTGCTTCCCGTCAAGTGCCCCACATGTATGGGGAAAGTTCCATCGTTGGAAGAACTTGTCAGCTATGGCGCGCCAACCATCAGGAGTACTTGGGCAAACCAGCACCTCATCCACGTATTCGTCGATAATGGCTTGACAGACTTCTCTGACCACTTGGGACTGGGTGTTTTGAGGGACCCTCCATCCAAACTTCATCTATGCTTACCGGTTTCCAGAGGCAAGGTGACGCAAAGTCAGTGCCAACCTCATGCCAGGCTCAAGCGGATCCCTGGAGAAGGTGTACTGCTTGGTTATCCTTGGACCCACTCTGGCTTGCAGCTCGTCGAACGTCGCTGGGGGCATAAGCAGGAAGTTGGTGAAGGATGCTTGGTCCTCGTTACGGAGTTCTATCATGAGCTGGTCATACATTCCAAAATGCCGTTGCCTCCCGATGCATGGTCTCACCCAGTTCCTTCTCCTCCGCTCACCTCTTCTTCTCCTGGCTCTATCGGCATGCAAGCGGTACAGTGTCAAATCGATGAGGTCATGTTGATGTTGGAGGACAGGTAGTAGGTATTGTCGTCTCAGCCTTGCCGGATCCTCCATCTCTCGGATGACATTGACATGTACTCACCATGGAGTCTGGAACACTGACTGATTCCTCCTGTGAACCCCATATTTATATAGCAATTCCCCTAAACGCTGCCAATATGCCATGATACGGTAGCTGTAAGTTAGAAACACGTTCAGTAAGTTCTGTGGTCGTCCTGAATACGTCAATGTGCGTTAGAGATACGTTATACATAGGTTCAAAGCATGCTACTCTTCGGTTCGAAATAAGTTTCGGGTACGCTAGAGCTAGTATAGACATTACGTTGACGTGTTTCGACTTATGCGTAACGTGCATCAACGATCGCGTAACGTGCCTACAACACGTTACTCATACGTTAGAGATAAGTTTAGGGTACGCTAAACATTACCTCGACGTGTTTCGACGAATGAGTAACTTACATGTAAATTTTGCCTACGATCACGTACCGTGCCTACAACTTATGGCAAACGTATGCCAGCATATGCGGAACGTGTGAGTCATATGCTGGCATACGTCAAAAAATTTTCAACATGTTAAAATTTGTTGAGGAGCTCGGCGTACTACGACGTATACCAGCGTATTACGACGTATACCAGCGTGCTTCAGCGTGCTCTTGATGTAACGAAACTTGCCCATAACGAATTTGACGTGTGCCAGCGTTTTAGACAAATTTTTCATACGTCGACATACGTTGGCTAAATCGTCAAGGTGTGACAGGGCCTTAAGATTGGAGAATGGTAGGGTGTAGGAAAAAAAATCGGGAAGGTAATGGTGAGAGTGGGTCAGCTCAAATAGAAGAAAGATGGTGTGCCAGAAGAAGGAGGAGGAAGAAGAAGAAGAATAACAACAAAAATGAATCGGTACTCGTGGGTATGCAGGGAGAAAGGGTTGTTGTCTTTTTTTTGTTATTATGATATTAATACGCGAAGCCATATTTTGTGGACGTATCTCCTCCGAAACTGCCAGACGGATTTTCGGCATGCGGGTGCTCTATGGTCTAATGTACAGCATAAGCTACGTGAGATCGCGCCAGATGGACAGGTTTGGGAATTTTTGGCGATTTTTCTAATTTTTACATTCGTTTGCACGGCAACGTGTGACGTCACCGCTGAGAGGCGTAATGACGTCATGACATCATTGTTCATTTCCTGACATCATTACGTCTGTCGTCGACAGACCGTCAACGCTGAGGTGTTATGCCACTCCTAGAAAAGAGGGTCTGCAATGTAAAACCCTCTTCTGCACATGCAGACAATCTCAGAAGGTGCATTTGACACAAAAAATGTTTCAAGAAACATTGTAGAAAAGAAATTATATAAATCATATTGTGAACACTGGATATATTAACGTCCTCACGAACACTTACTTCAGAAACTTCGCGCGGAGTGCGGGTTTGGCGATTTTTTTTTTTATATTTAAGACAAGAAACAGTGTGTAGTTGGGAGGGATAGACCGGGGGGGGCGGGGTGTTGAGAAAAGTGGGGAAAATAGGAATTGGTGGTAATAGGGAGAAAATTCAAATAATACGATCGTACACCAAGATGGAAAGGACGGGAAGGCCTCAAGGAGCCCGATAAGACAAGGTTGACAAAAACTCACAAAATAGCACAATTTTTGAAGCAAAACCGAACTATGAACACACAGTAAACATGTCGGTGAGAAAATATACAGTTAAAACGTGTTAAATAATGACCGGAAACTTAACTTTGAGAAAGTCGGCAGAGACCCCTGAGAGAAGTTGCCATCACTACAAACCCAGAACTGGAAGTGGCTGTAACATTCAGCTGTAACACAACATTATGTTGTGGATAATGATAATGGATTTATAATGGATTTACATCAAAAAAAAATTGTCATAACAGCTTGAACAAAATCTTGCGATTTCTGGTTAAGAAAGTCATCTTAACCTTTTAGCATTTTTTGTTAATTTTATAGATCAAGATTGAGCGTAAACCCAGGTAAATAGGCCTGGTTTAGCAGTTTCTTGGATGTATCATAAAATGCCAGTGAGCTTGATTCTAATGACTGTGTGGTTTTAGCAATACATGCTCCCTTTGAAAGACCAAAATCGAAAATACCAACAGCTGCATATCTCGTGTTAGGTCATCATATCACTTCCATTTTTATTCGTAAATGAGGTGGGGGTTTTGCTTGAAAAAAAATTACCAAAGCAACTTGCACAACCATTGGTGCAGCAATCATTTACATTTTCTTTCAAAAACTCAAATCATTTTCTATTTTTGCCAAAAGAAACTTCCCATTTTTTACAGGTGTCCTCTAACCTCAAGTACAGTTATCATGGTGACCTCGAGATTTTGATCTTTCGGTAATGTTAGAAAACTGAAATGATTATTGTAATTTCAAAATGCTTAAATCCCACACAATTAAGTTTAAAGGACATCTTATTGGGCATCTTCCAACGACTGTTACACAATTTGGTGTTAATATCTTTGGAATTTAAAGGTTTAATGTAACTACGTAACATAACGAAAGTAATTTTCCTTTGGGGTTGGGTTAACATTTGAGTCTGTTATTCTATAATGAATCATTCCTTACAACTACATTAATAATAAACTTTAAAAATACATTGGGCCATATACAATGAGCGAGGGATCAAAATGTCAATTTTGGACCACATGTTTGCCTTCAGGCTAAATGTTTGCTTTAAATGATTAATCACACCTTGGGGTATACAAAATGATCTATGACAGAACAATTATCCACCGCTTTGTGCCGATCAGACCCCCCCCCCCCAGTTGGACACAATTAAGGGACTATTTGGGGAGTCTGGTCGGACCAAGGCAATGGATTATTATTCTGGCATGGGTCATTTTGTATTCCCTAGGCTGTGATTGATCATCTAAACCCGGTTTTAACTGGTACCTTTAATATCTAGGCGAGCTGAGATGGACCCTAGGGCCCACTGGGGGGGGGGGGGTGTCTGGTAGGCCCAAGGCAGCGGATATTTGTTTTTTTTTTTACTGGGGTACCATTTCACATGTTCGTGGTCCCACCGAGTACCACTGCACCAAAATTCACCTAAAATCGTGTTTATTTGCGATACAGATACGACAATGGGAGTTAAACAATACTAACAATTCACAACTATGACATTGAGCAATGTGATCTGAACAAAAGAATGACACAGTCAGTACCTATTTGATTGTGTAAAATGTCCAGTCAATGGGATGGTTGAGCCTGCTTCTTGCTCACAAGCAGGTCGATGTCAGGCTTTGTTTTGGATAAAGCGCCCCGAACATCATGTTCAACATCCAGTAGGGATCTTTGTTTTGTTTTTAGAATAACGACTGATGAGAACCCAGCTTCACACAGCCATGGAGATGGGAATACTATGAGCGAATGAACAGCCAGGGCAGCCAGCTTCGGGTAAGACCGCAACATTCCACACCAGAAGTCCACAAGATTCATCTCGTCAAACTGATCTCGGGCTGTGGAGTTGTTCTGGAGATCAATCAAGCTTTCCTGCAGTCCTGTTCCAGGTGGCAAATGAAATCCAATGCATTCATGCGAAATGGGTTGCGAATCATTTTCAGATCCAGTTCCTTGAGATCCAGAAAATAGGAATTTAATTCCTCATCCAAATAAGTGAGGTGATCTTTTACCAGTTGTATGAACTCCCTTGGGGGATTCTTTTCACGCTTCTGAAGAATATCGGCCGTGCAAGAAAACATGACCACCACTCCCGCTTCGACATTCGTCTTCCACAGACGGAGTTTTTCCTGAAATCCCTTGACCTTGTCTATGAAGTCAATGATAGTCACGCCAGTCCCCTGAAGAGACTTGTTTAGGGCGTTTAACTGAGAGAAAATGTTGACCAAATAAGCCAGGTGCAATGCCCAGTCGGGGTCGTTCAAAGCAGCCACGAAATCGAGTCTTTGGTTTTCCATCGTTTTCGAAGAATTCACGAAGCTCAGCTCGCAGTTCAAACACGCGCTCCGCCATATTTCCAAGGGATAACCATCTCACCTCAGTGTGGAATAAGAGAACGTTATGGTCGGAGTCGAAATCCTTGCAAAGTTTCTTGAAAAGTCGCGAATTGAGAGCCTGGGATTTCACATGGTTCACAATTTTGATTATGGTTGAGAGAACGTCAGTTAATGGCTTGGGGAGCGCCTTGGCTGCGAGTGCGTGGCGGTGGATCGTACAGTGTTGGCTGCGCACTTCAGGAGCAACTGCCTTCACAAGCGTTTGGAAACCTGATCTGCACCCCAACATAGCTGGAGCACCATCTGTAGTACAGCCTTTCAGATCAACCCATGATAGCCCAACTTGATCAGACGGAAGACACCTCTTCGAAAATGTCCTTTGCTTTCGTTGTGGTTTTAAGAGGGCGGCAAAATTGTATTTCATCCTTGAACTTGGCTTTATGCACGTACCGAACGAACGCTAACAGTTGGGCACAATTTTCCACGTCAGTTGACTCATCCAATTGCATAGAAAATCCGCATGGAGATGCCTTGATTTCTGCCACCACCTGGTCACGAATATTGGTTGACATTTGTTCAATGCGCCTCTGAACTGTGTTGTTTGACAACGAAAGAGAAATGAGCTTCTTGGCGCTTTGCTCTCCCAGCATGAGACGTGCGATATCCTTTGTGGCAGGAAGGATGAGGCTTTCACCGACGGTGTGAGGTTTTTTCTGTTCTGCAATTCGCAGTGCAACAAAGTAGGATGTCTTTACGGCTGCCGTGGACTGCTGTTGAAAACTGCCGCTGCCGTCAAAGCGTGCTCTTTTCATGGCATTTCCCTTCCGATGAAAAAAATCATGGTCCTTGTCGCTGTGTTCAGGATGAACAGAATCAAAATGGCGCTTCAATAGACTTGGCTTCATAGATTGATTGCCGAGAACTTTTCCACAAATCACACACTGTGGAGCTTCTAATTCACCTTTTTGGATGGAAGTGAAGCCTAACTTGAGATAACTCTCCGAATATTTTCGCATTGACATGATGCTGGTGAACCATAACGGTAACAATAAGCAATGATGACAGTGTGGCGTGTAGACACAAAACAAATAATAAGACTTCTGCACAATGGCCGATAACAAACAGCTGTCAGTGTACAGCCGCTTTCGATATAAATTTAATTATTGTGCACAAGTTGCATGAGAGAGAAGGAAAATAAAAACTGCGTTTTAAATTTTTTTTTTTAAAGTACGCTGCCGTGTACCACCGAGAAAGTCCAAATGTACCACCTGTGGTACGCGTACCACAAGTTGGGAACCCCTGGTCTAGGGGGTCCATTTTTGGGGTGTCTGGTACCGGTAGTGCAGTGGACTATTTGTCTGGCGTAACCCATTTTGTACTCTACGAACTCAACTTGTTCATTTGGCATTCTTTTTGAGTGGTACCTCGTTCGTCTATGCCAGCCCAATTTTTAGGCCCTTGGTGGGGGGGGGGGGTCTGGCGGGTCTTTTGCAGTGGGAAAAATGTCTGCCGTTTGTGTTGATATAGGCGTGGCAGTGAGCACACCATGGTGGTGGATTTAACTGGTACCTCACTCATCTAAGTAGCCCCCATTTTTTGGCCCCTATGGGGGTCCCCCAGGTCTACACGCAGTGGGTGGTACCCGGCAGACTCCCATTTCCGTTCATTTCAGGTGACCCCCGACACACTCCCATCGTCAGATATTGGTACCTAGTTCGTCTAACCAAATGTTTCTGGGCTGCCGGTCAAGAACAAATGATCCTCGAGGAGGCTTACATTAAAAGTCCAGTAGGAAGCACCTCGGTTACGAATTGGTAGGTGAATGCAAAGTATGACCATATGATGGTCTGAGAAACCACTGGGGACAATACCAGTGTGGGTCACAATATTAAAAAAATCATCATTAATATAAAAACGGTCTAACCTTGTGAGGGACAGACAGCCATCAAAACAACGACACCACGTATATTGTCGTGTTGATGGATTACAAGTCCTCCAAATGTCAATAAGGGAGAAGGTTATCAAAGTCATATCCAGGGGCATAATACTCACTGGGTGAGGCTCTATCCCATTGCGATCAATGGTAGAATGTTCGAGCCATCACCGGCCACGCGGGGTCGCGAGCACCCCGGGACGCACGCACGACCTTCGATGCGGGTCGGACATCGCCGCGCGACCGCACGTGCGGCGAGGTGACCCCGTGGACGTGTTTGGGATGCGGAGGTCGACACCTGCGCCGTGCGTGCCCGTATAAAGGCACCGTGTGTTTGAATTGTCACAAGGTGGGTCATCTGAAGCGTGTGTGCCGTGGGGCGCCGGCCACCATTAAGGTCATGGACGGCGATGTGCGAGGCGACCCGGGGCGGAACCGGCGGCTGTTGATGGGCCTGTTTTCAATTGGCCCGGCGGTGGCGCGCCCGATGACGGTGGAAGTCGAAGTGAACAAAACGCCGATCACGTTCCAGGTCTATACGGAAGCGGCTGTGTCAATCATCGGCGAACAGATGCACGTAGACTCAACGGCTTGAAGCTTATCAGGTCAAACCTCACACTGTTCACGTACACCCGCGAGAAGATAACGCCAATCGGGATGGCAGACGTGTCTGTGCGGTACCACGGCCAGGTCGCCACGCTTCGGGTGTACGTCGTGCGGGGGAGGGGCCGTCTCTCCTCGGCCGAGATTGGCTGGCCCGCATCAGGCTAGACTGGGCCGCAGTTCACCTTGTGCAACCCGTGCCGAGCCGATGGGAGGATCAGTTGGAGAAGATTCTTCAAAGACATCAGGGGTTGTTTGGCGACGACCTTGGGAAACTCAAGGGCATGGAGGCAAAACTCTTCCTGAAGGAGGGGGTGGTTCCTTGGTTTTGTAAACCACGTCCGATGCCGTATGCCCTGCGGGACAAGGTCAAGGGTGAACTGGATAGGCTGGAGGCCTGTGGAGTGATCGATCGGGTGTCGTGCTCAGATTGGGCCACCCCGGTTGTCACGGTGCTGAAACGGAATGGAGACGTCCGATTGTGCGGGGACTTCAAATCCACGGTTAAACCGGGGCTCAGCGTGGAGCAATATCCACTGCCGTCAATCAATGAAATATATGCACGATTGGCGGGGAGTCAATACTTCACGAAGCTAGACCTGCATGATGCATATTTTCACCTGCCGATGGATCCCGGGAGTAGCGAGCTTTTGACAATCAACACGTGTCAAGGACTCTATCGATATACCCGACTCTGTTTTGGGATTGCTTCGGCCCCAGCTTTGTGGCAGAAAGCCATGGATCAGGTTTGCATTGGCCTGCCCGCTCAGACCTACCTGGACGATGTGCTCATTGCGGGGAAAACGGCGGACGAGCATCTTGCAAACATCGCCCAAGTGCTGAAAAAGCTAGAAGCGTGCGGCCTGCACTTGAACAGGGACAAGTGCGCGTTCTTCAAGCAGCGCTTGGAATACCTCGGGCACATCATCACGCCGGAGGGGCTGTTGAAAGGTCCTCGGAAGGTGGAGGAGATTCAACACATGCTACCGCCTCGCGACAAGACGCAGCTGCGCTCGTTCATTGGTATGGCCCAGTATTACCAAAGGTTCGTGCGCGGGCTCAGCTCGCAACTTGCGCCGTTAACATGGTTGCTCAGGAAGGACGAGCATTCGGCTTGGGGGCCTGCACACCAGGCGTCGTTCGACCGCGTCAAGCGGCTGCTCACAGAGGATACGGTCCTCGTGCACTACGAGCCTGCGCGTCCGCTCCTATTGGCATGCGACAGCTCTGCATATGGCATCGGGGCAGTGCTCTCCCACAGGATGGACGATGGTTCCGAGCGGCCTGTTTGTTTTGCATCCCGGACCCTGTCCACAGCAGAGCGGGGATATGCCCAGATCGAGCGTGAGGCTCTCAGCCTCGTCTGGGGTGTGCGGAGGTTTCATCAATACCTGCTGGGGCGGCATTTCACTTTGCAGACGTATCACAAACCGCTTCAATTCATCCTGAGACCCGAACGCGGGGTGCCGGTGGTAGCGGCCGCGCGAATACAGCGGTGGTGTCGGTTTCTGGGTGCTTAAGATTATGATATTCAGTTCCGAAGCACTGAGAAGCATGCCGTGTGCGGAGGGTCCAGCTGCGTCTGAGTTGGCCGACCGGGTCGATGTGTTCACGCTGGGCCAGGTCCAAAGCGGGCCGGTCATGGCCAGACAGGTCGCGGTGGAATCGGCTCGTGATCCGGTGCTCGCCCGTGTCGTCCAGGCGATTTCTACGGGGAATTGGAGTGATCTGCCTTCGACACCGGCATTTCAACCTTTCACGTCACGCGCATCGGAGCTGTCGTTGGTCCAATGGTGCATTATGTGGGGAATGAGGACTGTGATTCCACCGAAGTTCAGGCAGCGGTGTTTGGAAGAACTGCATGTCAGTCACCTTGGCATCGTGAAGACCAAGAGTCTTGCTCGTAGCCTGTTGTGGTGGCCGGGATTGGACAAAGACAATGAGCAGTTGGTTAAGCGTTGCGCCACGTGCCAAACAGATGCTGATAACCCGCGTTGAGCTTTGGGACTATGGCCTGCGCCAGACAGAGCCTGGCAGAGGGTCCATGTAGATTTTGCGGGGCCGGTTAATGGCAAAATGTTTTTGATTGTGATCGATGCATTCTCGAAATGGCCGGAGGTTGTACTAATGCAGCATACATCAGCAAACATTATAGTAGAGAAACTGCGGACGATCTTTGCTAATAAAGGGTTAGCGGAGATCCTGGTCTCTGATAATGGTCCGCGGTTCATAGTGGGTGTATTTGATGAGTTTATGCGCCAGAATGGTATTCGACATCTGAGGTCCGCACCGTATCATCCTGAGACGAATGGCCAAGCTGAGTCATTTGTTAAGATGTTGAAACGGGCTTTGCGCGGAGGGGTGTTGCACCTGTGCAGATGGTGGTCGATGTGTTTTTGCTCCATTACAGGAAGCAGTTCATCCTGTCACGGGTGATTCGCCTGCCATTCGTCTCTATGGACGGGCATTGCGGTCTTGACTGGATTTGCTGCGACCTGGAGGGTCGGGGAGTGGGGCGGTGTCGCGTCCGACGCGGCTGCGCGGCTTCGATGTGGGACAGTGGGTAATGGTGCGCGATTATTTCCACGGTTCCAAATGGGTGCCGGCGGTGGTCTCTGTGGTGCTGGGGCCGGCGAATTGCATGGTGCGGACTGATGGTGGGGATGTGTGGAAGCGGCACGTGGACCAAATGCATGATCGCTGTTCAGTGTCACCCCCCCCTCCCCCGCACCTCCCGGGCCGAACGATGTGGGACCCCCACCTGTAATGTCGCCGGCACCTGACGTTGTATCGCCAGGGCCGGATGTGCCGACGCCCAGGGGGTCTTCGCCTGATGCTGTCCTACCCAGGGACGTCGGGCAGGCTGGGCGGTCGGGGGCGGTTGGTGTTGCGGATGGCGCGAGTCCGGCGAGGGTGTCACCTCGACCGAGCCGGGAGGCGTCTGAGCCTGGGCTGTCTGGCGGCGCTGCCTGTCCGAGGCGGGTCAGAGTGCGGCCGCGGTACTCGGGGGATTATGAGTGTTGATGGGTTTCAGGTGGTCATGTTATGATTGTCCTTTCATCATTTGACTTGTCATTTTACGAGGGGAGGAGTGTGCTGTGTCACGTGATTGGGTTTTCGTATATCATGCCTCGCCCGCTAGTGGTGGCAGGAGTGTACTTCTGGTCGGGCAATAAAGCGGAGTTGATGCTGGCACGCGTGCTTCTCGTGTTCCACTGCACCTCGTACACTCTAATTCCGAGAGATGGAGGATACGGCAAGGCTGAGACGACAATACCGACCTGTCCTCGAACATCAACATGACCTCATCGAGTTGACACTGCACCAGTTGCATGCCAATAGAGCCAGGAGAAGAAGACGTGAAAGGAGGAGAAGGTACTGGGTCAGACCATGGATCTGGAGGTGACGCCATGACGGCATATATGACCAGCTCATGGTGGAACTCCGGAACGAGGACCATGCATCCTTCATCAACTTCCTGCGAATGTCTCCAGCGATGTTCGACGAGCTGCTCGCCAGAGTGGGTCCAAGGATAACCAAGCATTATTAAATAATTTCAATAGTCCAGTGAAAGCGATTTAACTCGTTCAATGGAAACGATTTCAATTGCCGAGCACCAGCGTCACAAAACAATAGCCGAGTGACAGCCGTTTATTAAAATAGTTTAGTGGCAGTCAATGGATAGCAAACGTCATGTAATCGTAACCGATGCGCTCCCACGTTATGCATAAGTGAGACTATCGTTGGGCATAGGTTGTGGACGCCTAAAACACGATAAGCAATCGTTGGTAGAACTAATCTATAAGTTATCGAAGCGTTCTGTGTTCATTTCTAGTACATTATGCATTTGTCAAAGTCTTTTTTTTTTAATAATTTCAAGAGTAAAACAAAAATATTTCATCTTCGGAATGAGGAAAAAAAAATTAGCCCTTACAGAACATCGAACAATGGTGTAAAGTAGTCTCCTATTCGTTGACGCAACGAGGATCCATCATCACCCACACCCTCCCCATCACGCTCACATACGACTGCTGACATAGACATACAGCTACTACCAATGCTACTACCACTACTACTACTACTACTACTATTATTACTGTCACGCACACCTACTACTAGTAATAGTACTGCTACTATTGATACTACCGGCGTTCACATCTACTCACCATGAAGTCTGGAACAATGATGGGTTTTTATTGTGAAGCCCATTTGTATATACCAATTTCCCTAAACGCTGCCAATACGCTAGTACACGGTAGATGGTGGACAGAGGAGGTAGCGATGGCAGTTTTGGAAGAGGATAGAGAAGATCAAGGATAGAGGGAGGCAGCTGGGTGTGGGCAGGAATGTTGATTCCTGATGTACCTATATGGGCAGGAAAAGAAAGCAGGAAGGAGAGCTGTGGATAAGGTGAGGAATGATATGGAAAAGGAGGTGTACAACAACTTGGAAGAGGATGGCGGTAGGAAGATGGTTTATAAACTGGCTCGTGACAGGGATGAGGATAGTCCGGACATGATGGGGCATGGGGGTGATTAAGGATGGGGAGTGGAGGCCAGTGGCAAAGAGGGGGGCAGTATTGAAGGTTTGGAAGGACATTTTGAAGGGGAGCTGTTGAAAGAGGGATGGGGCGGTGGCGAGCTGGAGCTACTGTGTTCTGGAGAGGGGAAAGTGGAGTTGGTGGAGATCACAAAGGAGGAGGTGTGGATTCCATTGAGGAGGATGAAGAAGTGAAGAGCACCAGGCATTGATGGGTTGAGAAAGGTGAAGGGACGACGGATGATATGTTCATGCTGAGATAACTGATGGAGAAGAGGTTGAAGGTGCAATGATTTATGGACTTGGAGCAGGCCTATTACACTGTCCTGAGAGAGATGGTGATGGCGACACTGAGATGGATGGGCGTGCCGTTAGCAGAAGTTACGTCTGTGGAAGGGATGTACAAGGGAATGAAGGGAAGAGCTTTTGGTTGGTCCTGGGATGTTTGAGTTCAGCATGAACATTGGTTTGAGTCAGAGAAGTGCACTCAGCCCACTCATGTTTATCATGGTGATGGAGCTGGATCGCAGGAAGATAAACGTGAGGAGTGTTCTTGGGAGGATTTTGTGTGCGGACGATATTGTGGTTGGAGTTGAGAATAGGCAGGAGACGCAGGAAGCACTGGGGGAGTGGAAGGAGGCCTTTGAGAAACATGGGCTGAAGATGAGCATGGAGAAGATTGAGGTGATGTGGGTCAGGTGGCAGAGAAAATAAATGAATATCAGGTAAGAGGGGAATAAGATCAGGCAGGAAAATTTTGAGTATCTGGGAAGAAGTGACCAGGGAGGGTAAGTTGGAGGTGAAGGTGCCGAGTGTTATGATGATATGTTAGGTGGTCATATTTTGGACCATTAGCTGTGTGTTAATCAGCTGTCAGGATTCTAACCTTGCTTGTAACTGTGCATTATTCAAACCTTGCTTTAAAATGTTGCTTTAAATGTTTCAGGCTACCAATGTTCCATGCACCCCACTGTTTTTGGACAGCGTCCAGCTGTTCCTGTTTCTTGGAAACTAAGCCCTTATCACCCTTCCTGTTGCTCTGTGGTGGTGTGCCCTTAGTGCGACCTTGGAGAGAACTGTGGAATTGTTCCTTCAGTGTATGCTGCCCACACATTCCTATTCTCAGTGATCACCAAAGCTTTGCCTTTGTTATCAGCAGGTGCTAGTGAAGGAGTGTAGGAAGCTTGGAAAGTTATTGGTTTGCAAGACTTGCATATCTGAGAGTTGTGTAGGTGGCTTGGAAACTGTGGTTGCATATCTGAGAATTGACCGATTCAACTTCCCCTAGGGCCCCGAGGGAGGGGGGAAAGAAGCCCACTGCCACATTTATTTCTTTTATTTCTTTGTTTCTTTATCCCTTAGCATACACTTTTAGTCCACACCCAGTTTTTCCTTTACACTTTTAGTCCACACCCAGTTTTGCTTTGTGTGATTATATATGTGATGGTTTTGAAAGCATATTCTTAATGTGATTCGGGGGAGCCTGACTGAAGGGTCACTGAGTCACATTCCGCATGCGTGTGGTCTTCGGAAATAAAACGTGTAATTCGAGGATCCTCATCTGACTCTGTCATCTTACTCGGCCGAGTGGAGAGTCATAACAATGTGTGGAGACGAGGATGGGATTCGACTGATGCTGGCGGTGTGGACGGTGGGACTCCACTTGGTGTACAGCGATCGCAAGGGATCAGCTAAAAGGTACGTGGCGATCGCACGTAGGGCACCTAAAATAGGGAGCCCCAGTTAGGCGAGCGCTGTACACTTGGTGGGTTGCGCCCTGCCGGACGCAGCTCCAGGATCTGCTCGAATCAAGAACTGTAACGGTAAACACATATGAGGTGATTCGAATGCGGTTTGTCTGAAGAGCACAAAGGGGAAGGGCTGTCAGGCAGTGTTTGTAGAGCCGGTAAGGGTCGAGGATAAAGGTATCCGTGTGAAATAAGGAGGAAACAGGTTGGAATCCTGTACCAAGAGAGGGAAGGTTAGAGGCCTTCATTGGGTTTGAGGCTATTAGGCGGCGGGTCGAAAGGGACCTCAGTCCCGGTGTAAAAGGAGAAACGATTTACAGCTATTAGGCGGCTGATTGAAAGGGACCTCAGTCCCGGTGTAAAAGGAGAAACGATTTATAGCTATTAGGCGGTTGATAAGATAAGAACAAAAGAATGGGGAATAAATCTTCAAAGAACGAGAAGATACCAAAAGGAACAACATTGAAAGTTATCAGTGACAAATATGGAATCGATAACGTAAAGGGAATACAGGACTGGGTGAAGTGGACCGCGGGAAGAAAAGATCCCTTTCCGCTGACTGGATCCTTAGATCCAAAGATATTAAACACAGTGAGTAATGCGCTGATAGAGGGCAAAGCAGGCGGCCCGAAACAAAGTGGACCACACTGGAAAGCATTGGCCGCGTGGCTAATGGAGTCGCAAGTCGAGACAGAGCATAGGCGACTCGGACTAGAAGGGACTGTGAACCAACGAAAAATACAAGACGAGGAACGACAAGGGAGACTAAAACAGGCGCTAGACCAGCTAACGGAAGTTAAGACACAGGGAGAGGACAAACAGAGGGAACTAGACCAAGTGTTAGCGCAGCTGACGGAGGTCAAGATACAGAGTGAGGAGAGACAGGAGAAGTTGAAGCAGGCGTTAGCACAGATAGCAGAAATCAACGACGACGTGAACCGAAAGATGACAACCAGACTTGGGACAACAAAAGGAATTTACCCTGTCTTAGAAGGGGGCAGAGTAAAAGGAGGGACCGACATTCACCAGTTCCCCATGATACAAGCAGCAGGGGGAGATTGGGTTTGGAGATCATGGACCCCACAAGACATTAGGGGAGTAAAAGCTAGCATGGAAGAATGTATAAAGAAAAACCCAAGAAGGGCCATTCAGATATTACACGACCAGATAAAAATGCAGGGGGCAACCAGGACAGACATAGGGTTTATCTGCACTGCTGTCTTGCCCAGTGCGGTTTGGAGCCGGCGTGCGGCAGCCTGGAGTGTAAAAATGGAAGGAGAAACAGATACCACCTTAAACCAACATTACCCGGAGGGAGCCGACCGGGAAGCACAGGCACTGTACAGAGGAAGAGTACAAACCCTGATGGAAGAACTTGCGGCGGAAATGGCCCCAAGGGTAATGGATTGGCAGGCAATACAGGATGTCACACAGAATCCCAAGGAATCACCTGGCGAGTACAAGGCACGACTGTATGAGCAGATCGAACTGCACTCAGGATTTATTAACATCGCACAGACGCCCCTCCATTTCCTGAACACTATGTTCGTAGATGGACTGTGTGACGAAGTAAGGCGAGAGGTGAAAGCGGACATGCCAGGGTGGAAAACGGCTGACGTAGATGCCGTGTTTGAAAGGGCAAGACAGGCTTGGCAGACACTGAGAGAAGAGGAACGGAGGGGAAAGAAAGATACCAAAGCTCTAGTTGCAAGAAATCTTGAATTGAAAAGCCGTAAATACGAAGAGAGGGAAAGCAGGCCTCGCTGGGAAAATCCAGATTGGGAACCCCGGTATGAAGCCGAACGGGACCAGCGGAGGCCTTGGAACCGAGAGAAGGAGCCGCAAAAACAGGGAGAATGCTTTAACTGCGGTCAATCCGGGCACTGGTTTCGGGACTGCCCGGCACCGCCTAAACAACGAGGCTGGGGCTCGCGGCCACCACAACAGCAAGAGAGACCAACGGCTGCTCTTAGAGAGTATGAGAGGAGAAGGGAGACAGCAGGAAGAAACTATTGACATGAGGACACCGTGGTGGCTCCGCAAAGGGAAACGCGGAATGTAAGGGAATTGACCACGACCTTAAACGTAGAGGGGAGACAAGTAACATTCCTGGTAGATACAGGGGCCACCCGGTCAACACTAAAACAAGGAGAGATAAAGAACCTGCCACTCTCAGGTGAGTCAGTGAGTGTGGTGGGGGTTTCGGGACGGAGAGAGGATATCCCGATTTCGGACAAATTACGAATTGAAGTAGGTCCCCTGCGGGGAGAACATGCATTTTTGGTAGCCAAACACACCCCGATGAATTTGTTAGGAAGAGATTTGTTGTGCAGAATGGGATGTACCATAACATGCAAGCAAGACGGAGTTTTCATAGATGCTCCGCTGGCATTGCAAGAGGAAGTAATGACCCTCATGATGACCGAACTCGGACCGGTAGTCTATTGGTTGCGGGTTGTGTCACAAGAGGGGAGAGATAAACTGACTAGGGATTGGGAAAGTGCGAAAAGATTGCGGGACGTAGAGGAATGGTTGCGTGGCAACGACATTGAATTGAAAGAAGTGGAACTGCCTTTACACTGTACGGTCTATTATGACGAAACAGGGCAGGATTTTGATTACTCGGACAGAGTACATGAAGAGTACGCTACCACACGCACTTTAATGACAACCACTTTGTGGATCGGGAAAGAGGGAGCGGCAATGGAAGTGGAGCTAACTAACAAGGAACGTGAGCTAATGAAGCACAGAGAAGGACTTACCCCGCACGTCTCAATGGCGGTCGGTAAAGGTCATAGTGCCGAAGAACTGGGAAGAATGTTGACCAGGTTGAGATGTGCCTCGGAACCACCAGGGAGGGATAGTGAAACCCAGAGCACTTTACAGGCCAGTCGACGGGGGGATGGATGGAAGGTATGCTTACCTGATCAGATTTTGTCATGTATGCTAGAAAGACATGAGATGAACAGCGAAAGGCCCCGCCGCCAGGCCAACAGGGAAACGAGAACGGAGGAAAGACTACAGGAAGTACCTGTTGAATTATGGACACGACATCCGAATGACGTGGGCAGAGTGCTAGCCGCAACGCCCGTGTCTATCCAGATAAAGGAGGGGGTACCCCTGCCTCGAGTGGCTCAATACCCGTTGCGCAAAGAGGCAATAGAAGGGATCGCTCCGGTGATAGCATCATTACGCGACCAAGGGGTGATAATACCTACTAAGAGCCAATGTAACACACCAATCCTGCCGGTGGAGAAGCCCGGAGGAAACAAATGGAGGTTCGTACAAGATCTGCGAGCAGTGAATAAGTGTGTGAAAGCGTCCTTTCCCGTGGTGCCACACCCGGTTACGATACTGTCAGGGGTGCCGTCCACTGCGACGCACTTTTCCGTGGTAGACCTGTGCTCAGCGTTCTTTAGCATACCGCTAGCCAAAGAGTCGCAACACTTGTTTGCCTTCAGCTACGACGGACAACAATACACCTGGACTGTACTTCCGCAGGGGTTCTGCGATAGTCCAACGCTCTTCTCGCAGGCTCTGAAGGAGGACCTGGAGGACATAGAGCTCCCGGAAGGATCAGTCATGATACAATATGTGGACGACCTGTTGGTATGCTCGGACAATCAAACGAAATGTGAAACGGACACTGTAGCGCTGTTAACAGCTCTCGCCCGAAAGGGCCACAAAGTCAGCAAAGACAAATTACAGTTTTCGCAGCCAAGGGTGACGTATTTGGGACATATACTGGAACAGGGGCAGAGGAGCCTCGGAGCTGAACGGGTGGAGACAATCCTAGAGCACCCAAAACCCACTACATTGCGACAATTGCGGCGGTTCCTCGGGATGACGGGGTACTGCCGGCAGTGGATCCCTGATTATGCAGTTCGGGCGCGATCACTGTACGACATGGTAAAGGAGGCAGAGGGGGATAAGATCTCCTGGACGAATGGTGCGAACAAAGACTTTGAAACATTGAAACAGGCCTTGTCAAAAGCACCAGCATTGGGGCTACCGAACTATGATCTTCCCTTCACCCTATTCGTCCATGAAAGAGGAGGGTTCGCCCAAGCGGTGCTGACGCAAGAACACGGAGGAAAGAATAGGCCGATTGCGTACTACAGTAGTCATTTGGACTCGGTCGCCGCCGCCTATCCTGGGTGCTTACGGGCAGTAGCAGCAACGCAATACGCAGTAACCGCAACAGCGACGCTGGTTTTGGGTTCTCCACTGACCGTGAAGGTACCGCATGATGTGGCGGCGCTGATACGGCAAAATAAGACACAACATATATCAGCGGCACGAGCAGTTCAACATGATTTGGTGCTGTTGCAGGCAACTAATATAACGATCGAAAGATGTTCGCCACTGAACCCGGCCTCCCTAATGCCAGCGGGCGATGAGGGAGAGGCACATGTGTGTGAACGAGTGCTGGTGGAAGAGACAAAGGCTAGGCGTGACCTACAGGAAGCCCCGATCGAGAATGCAGAATTGGAACTGTTCGTGGATGGAGCGGCGAGGAAGAACCGATGGGGAAGAACCATCGCTAGCTTTGCAGTATGCACCGCAAGCGCCACCTTGAGGAAACAATTGTTACCAAAGGGATTTTCAGCCCAACAAGCTGAGCTGGAAGCATTGATATGCGGGTGTGAGCTGGGTGCGGGTAAGACATTGAACATATACACAGATTCTAGGTATGCCTGGGGCATCTTACATGACTCTGCTGCCATTTGGGCCTTACGTGGCTTTAAGACGTCCTCAGGGAAGGTTATCCGACATGGGGACTTGATCAAACGACTGATACGAGCAGCACAAGAGCCGCAGCAGATTGCAGTGATTAAATGCAAAGCTCACACAGGAGGGACAGATGAAGTGTCAAAAGGCAATGAAAGAGCAGATTTAGCGGCAAAAGCAGTGCTCGATGAGGAGGAGGCGAACCCACAACCAACGACCGAACTTTACGTGGAGCAAATGGTAGACGGTCCACAAACGCAAGAACAGCTGAAGGACCTGCAGGTCTCCGCAACTATGGAAGAACAGGAATCATGGAGGGTGAAGGAGGGTGCAAAGCAAAACATACATGGAGTATGGGTGGATGAGCGAAATAGACCATTTGTACCCCGGATATTGCTACCGTGGCTCGCCCTCACTGCACATGCGCAGGGCCATATGGGAATAAAAGGGGTGGCGGAAATTATTCGTCAAACCTGGAATGCCCCAGGTGTAACAACAGCAGCAACAGAGGTGGTTAGCAATTGTGCGACCTGTGGTAGACATAACAGGAAGTATGCCGCCAAGAAACGGGGAGCACACCCACCCCCGTCCGGACCGTTTCAACACCTTCAGATGGATTTTATAAAAATGCCGGCATACAAACATCACCAATATGTGCTGGTAATTGTGGATATGTTTTCTAAGTGGGTAGAGGCCTTTGCCACGACCAATCAGGAAGCTGATACAGTGGCCAAACTACTTTTACAGGAAGTAATTCCGCGATTTGGGATTCCAACACGACTATCCTCGGACCAAGGAGGGTCTTTTACGGCAAAAGTAATGGGAAAAGTAGCCGAAGGCTTGGGTATCAACCAGAAACTGCATTGTCCGTACCACCCCCAGTCAGCAGGGGCAGTAGAAAGAGAGAACCAAACCCTAAAGCAGACGCTTTCCAAACTCTGCGAGGACCAGTCAATGCCCTGGCCAGACGTGCTGCCGATAGCGCTCATGAAAATGCGGGCAACAAATAATGCCACAAGGGGGCTCTCGCCCCACGAAATAATAACAGGACGTCCTATACAGTTACCGGTCTCGGCTCCGCCAGATATGGGAGATTGGGATTTGGCATGTATGACTGACGGAATGATGAACTATTGCAGAACACTCACTGCTACCATTAGGGCTTTTCACTCACAGGTACAAGAAGCATTGCCGATACCTGCTGGAGACCCGTTACACGATTTCCAACCTGCTGAACGAGTTTGGGTGAAAGAGTTCCTGCAGAAAGACGCCCTGCAACCCAAGTGGACCGGGCCCTACACTGTACTTTTGACCACGCTCTCGGCCGTCAAAGTGAGGGGTAAGAGTGCATGGATACACCACTCACACTGTAAACGGGCACCCAAGGAAGCCGCTGAAACTAGGGAACCGGAGGAGGTAACCTCAGCAGAGGTTCCGGCTGTGTCCGATTCAGTCTTTTACCGGGATAGTGAAGACGACGACGAGGGGGAAGACGTGATATCTCTACAGAGACCCCCTCCACCACCAAACCGAGACGGGGCTGGCCCAGCAGGACAGGGTGAGATAGTACAGGGAGACCCACTGCAAGCAGAGCCAGGTGCCCCGCCGGACCCGGGACCTGAAAACGTAGACAACAGGGATCCTGAAAGACCAGCGCTAGAACCAAACGCTCCGCCAGACGTGGAGCCGGAACCTGGACCAGGCACCCTGCCAAACGTGGAACAGGCAGGTTTAGACGACAACAACATTGTAATACAGGAAACAGCGACAGGACCTTTGACGACACAACATGCAACTCCTGGTGCTAGCGCTGCTCCTGTGCGAGGGCGGCCTGTCACTAGGCAGCAAACCGACAGCCTTAGACCCCGAGAACCATACACGCCTCCTACACCTCGACCACGAAAGGGGAAACGGGAGTGAGTTAGCAACTTCTTTACAGCGTAGCAGGAGAGGGGTACCAAGAGAGGTGACAGCAAGCAAATATGCAAATTTTGGGACAACCCATAACAAGGAGTTAGACACAGTAAGAGTCTTTTCAGTTAACCGGACCCAACCTTTTTCGTCAATGATTCCACACCCATTAGACATAAAGGTACCGCTGCTCCGACCTCAACAACTCATAGAAATACCCTGCATCCTAGCAGATGGATCTAGTGACCTGGTAGACCGACACAAGGGCCTTACAGCCATCCTATGGTACCATTTACTAGCAGGCCAGGATCACACAGTGGCGAGACAAGTAAAGAAGGGGTCCTCCACCAGACAAGGATATGAATGGGGCCAGCACGCGAGTCTGATAACTAGAATTCCACAAGTACCAGACGACACCCATTTGGCATACTATTGCCGCGTTCTATGGAGCAACCACACAGCACGGAGTAGTTGGATACACTTCACTGTACAAAGAAAGGAGCCACCATCAAGGCCCCCGAATACCTTTGTAGCCCTAACCACAGAGATAGCAAACATTGAGAACCGGAGTGAGTGCTGGGTGTGCCTTAAACCACCATCTGGCCTCGTCACCGGACTTCCTCTTTTCGTACTACCATTAACCATCTTCAATCATGTAACCGGACCAGTAGAAGGGCTCGAAGCTGAGACCTCAGCCCGTGGTTATACACAACGGGTCTATGCAGGGAAGAATCCGAGTGCTAATGTAATGGTGGTACCATCTCCCCTATGGGTAGAAAACACCAGGGGAGCAGTCTGTTTTACAGGACAGGGAGCAAACAGAATGGGAAAGTCAGAATGTGAGATTCAACTTCCCCTCCCGAAATCAACTGACCAGGAAGTCATCGCTGTTAACCCGGACACCCAGGTAGAGGAGCAAGTAACATTCACAATAAAAGCAGCCTTACACCATGACAACGGGATGATCCCGCCAAAAGGCATTCACTTGGTTTGCGGGGACAAGGCTTACCCCTACCTACCAAAAGGGTGGGAAGGGAGTTGTTATTTAGCTTCAGTAGTTCCGGATAGCAGAATTAAGACCACTTTTTACCCTACCCCTGCACCACCACGGCATCGACGCAGCGCATCAGAGACAGGGGATCCAGAGGGATGGGCCGGTGTATCAGAGCGCTTCGGGGTGATCAAAGGCACCTGGTGGGAGAAGGCTCTTGGTTTTTTCATGCCACATGCCGGTACTACTATTAATAGCATTAGGTTAGATGAGCTTTCGCAAGTTTTGGAATATTTAGGTAATGTAACCATGGCTTACTATACAGAATTAACAGAGATGTTGGTATCAATGCGCGCTATGGTAATGCAGAACAGAGTAGCTTTAGACATGCTTCTAGCAGAGCAAGGAGGGGTATGCGGGATGATTGAAGGAGAATGTTGTGTCTGGATTCCGGACCCGAAGGACATAACTAATCGTGCGGTGGCCCGAATTAAAAAGGTGGTGGAAGTTCTCACAAGCAATCGAGTGGAACGTGAGGAAGGTTATGCATGGTGGAAGTCGATCTTCCAGGGCTGGGGAGGTTGGTTGTTGCGACTAATAGGGTCAGTACTTTTAATCATTGTGGTGGTAATTTTTGGGGTGTTTCTAATCAAACTTCTCATTACCATTTGTTTGAAGAAGTGCTGCGCAGCGTCACCCCTCACCCAGGCCATTATAATAATTAACAGCGAACTCTCTGTTGAGGACGACTTGGCCAGTAATGGGGAGGGGGACGACCAGGGCCTTCAGGGGGACGTCATACACGTGGACCTAGGCCAAGGTTTACAACCATTCCTCCTTGTTGAAGCAGATAACTAACCCAGGAGAGAGTGCGTGTCGTTTTGCCTTCCAGTGCAAGATGTGACTCCTGCGCTGGACGAGCTTACACCCGTGCCTTGAGTACTACTTTTGCTACTTGCTTATGCATAATTGTTTAAACAATAGTATTACCACTGCTGCTAACATAGAACAGTATTACATGTTAACATGGTGTGGACTTAGCATTGAATTCATACACTGCAGCTTGAACGGGAGGCATGTGGCAGTGGGTAGGACAAGAGGGAGAAGACAATGGTAACAGAAGCTAACCTGAACCACCAGCAGTTGGGGACTTCTCATTTGGAGAATGTTGATGGCTATCCACGGCATTCGTAAATCCCGTTTGGCAGGCGCGGGGGCCTAGGGGTAGCTGCTACAGGAACCAAATAGGGGTCCACTCGGTCGGTGAGTCTCAGGTGTGGCTGGGAATGGTCAAAATATGACCAAGGAGGGAAACTGTTATGATGATATGTTAGGTGGTCATATTTTGGACCATTAGCTGTGTGTTAATCAGCTGTCAGGATTCTAACCTTGCTTGTAACTGTGCATTATTCAAACCTTGCTTTAAAATGTTGCTTTAAATGTTTCAGGCTACCAATGTTCCATGCACCCCACTGTTTTTGGACAGCGTCCAGCTGTTCCTGTTTCTTGGAAACTAAGCCCTTATCACCCTTCCTGTTGCTCTGTGGTGGTGTGCCCTTAGTGCGACCTTGGAGAGAACTGTGGAATTGTTCCTTCAGTGTATGCTGCCCACACATTCCTATTCTCAGTGATCACCAAAGCTTTGCCTTTGTTATCAGCAGGTGCTAGTGAAGGAGTGTAGGAAGCTTGGAAAGTTATTGGTTTGCAAGACTTGCATATCTGAGAGTTGTGTAGGTGGCTTGGAAACTGTGGTTGCATATCTGAGAATTGACCGATTCAACTTCCCCTAGGGCCCCGAGGGAGGGGGGAAAGAAGCCCACTGCCACATTTATTTCTTTTATTTCTTTGTTTCTTTATCCCTTAGCATACACTTTTAGTCCACACCCAGTTTTTCCTTTACACTTTTAGTCCACACCCAGTTTTGCTTTGTGTGATTATATATGTGATGGTTTTGAAAGCATATTCTTAATGTGATTCGGGGGAGCCTGACTGAAGGGTCACTGAGTCACATTCCGCATGCGTGTGGTCTTCGGAAATAAAACGTGTAATTCGAGGATCCTCATCTGACTC
>NC_140966.1:100360813-100375813 GCF_056783735.1 Eptatretus burgeri | reverse complement strand
ACGTGACCTTCACAACCCGTCAACCCTCCATCTTACAATAGTAATTTAATAATAAAAATTAAAAATATGTGTGTTTACAATCGTGCTTACATTTGGAATTATGCAGATAAAACCTGTTTTTGATGCATGGATCATTTAATAAATAAAACCGTCAAATCTCGCGAGTCGCGAGATTAGTGACGCGAATCACGAGGGACGAGTCACAGAGCACGAGCTTGCAGCAAGAGAAAAAGACGTGGATGATGGATATACGAAAATGGCGCAGAAAAGGAAAAAAATGCAAGCGACGAAAATGAAGAAGATGATGAAAGACATGTTGTGGGAGGAGTTGGAGGAGGAGGAGGAGGAGGAAAAGACGATCATGGCGATGAAATACCGACAGAAGCTGGCCAACCTGGCCAAGCCAGCAACGTCAGCCCTGCAGCTGTAGCCCCAGCGCAGACAGCCGAGTTTCCACGCTCGGCGGCCTTGGGGTCGGGTGTGACTGTCAAGCCGCTTCCCGATGATCTTGGAAGTGAGAGACCGAATCGAGTTGTTCTACAGCGGTACCCTTGCAATCTGTTGCAGAACAAGAGTCGCTCGTTTGTGTCCTCGTGGTACCAGACTAATGATTGGCTGGAATACAGTGTGCAGACAGATGCAGCATTCTGCTATCCATGTCGGAAGTTTAACACCGCACATGGCACAGTGGACTCTACTTTCACAGTGCGAGGCGACCGGAATTGGAAACATGCTGTTGAGAAAGACAGGGGGTTTCACAAACACGCAACTTCAAAGGAACATTTAACTTGTGTTTTGAGGTGGAAGGAGAATGAGAGGCGCATCGATTGTGGTAAGGAGATTTACACACTCCTCAATGCTGACCAGCTAAATAGAAACCGGTACAATGTGTCTGCTCTTATAGATGTTGTGGGATATCTCGCCCAAAATCAGATACCTTTTAGAGGGAGCCTTGATAATTTTGAGGATATGTCAGATGGGCACAGTGGGCTCTTCCTCTCGCTTTTAAACTACACACTCAAAAAAGACACTGAGCTAGCCTAAATAATAAAGCATATCTCACGAAACGCAAGCTATACTAGTCCAGAAATGCAGAATGAACTGATCTGCACATTGAGTAATGTTGTGACGGATGCCATCGTGGAAGAAGAAGGCACATCGTGGTTTACCATCAAGGTGGATGGGACGAGGGACCCCACTGAATGTGAGAACATATCAATCATCCACAACACGTTACTCATACGTTAGAGATAAGTTTAGGGTACACTAAACATTACCTCGACGTGTTTCGACGAATGAGTAACTTACAAGTAACGTGTGTCGCCAATCACGTACCGTGCCCACAACTTATGGCCAACGTTTGCCAGCATATGCGGAACGTGTGAGTCATATGCTGGCATACGTCAAAAAATTTTCAACATGTTAAAATTTGTTGAGGAGCTCAGCGTACTACGACGTATACCAGCGTGCTTCAGCGTGCTCTTGATGGAACGAAACTTACCCATAACGTATTCGACGTGTGCCAGCGTTTTAGACAAATTTTTCATACGTCGACATACGTTGGCTAAATCGTCAAGGTGTGACAGGGCCTTAAGATTGGAGAATGGTAGGTTGTCGGAAAGAAAATCGGGAAGGTAATGGTGAGAGTGGGTCAGCTCAAATAGAAGAAAGATGGTGTGCCAGAAGAAGGAGGAGGAAGAAGAAGAAGAATAACAAGAAAAATGAATCGGTACTCGTGGGTATGCAGGGAGAAAGGGTTGTTGTCTTTTTTTTTTTGTTATTATGATATTAATACGCGAAGCCATATTTTGTGGACGTATCTCCTCCGAAACTGCAGGACGGATTTTCGGCATGCGGGTGCTCTATGGTCTAATGTACAGCATAAGCTATGTGAGATCGCGCCAGATGGACAGGTTTGGGAATTTTTGGCGAATTTTCTAATTTTTACATTCGTTTGCACAGCAACGTGTGACGTCACCGCTGAGAGGCGTAATGACGTCATGACATCATCGTTCATTTCCTGACATCATTATGTCTGTCATCGACAGACCGTCAACGCTGAGGTGTTATGCCACTCCTAGAAAAGAGGGTCTGCAATGTAAAACCCTCTTCTGCACATGCTAACAATCTCAGAAGGTGCATTTGACGCAAAAAATGTTTCAAGAAACATTGTAGAAAAGAAATTTTATAAATCATATTGTGAACACTGGATATATTAACGTCCTCACGAACACTTACTTAAGAAACTTCGCGCGGAGTGCAGGTTTGGCTATTTTTTTAATATTTAAGACAAGAAACTGTGTGTAGTTGGGAGGGATAGACCGGGGGGGGGGAGGGGTGTTGGGAAAAGTGGGGAAAATAGGAATTGGTGGTAATAGGGAGAAAATACAAATAATACGATCGTACACCAAGATGGAAAGGACGGGAAGGCGTCAAGGAGCCCGATAAGACAAGGTTGACAAAAACTCACAAAATAGCACAATTTTTGAAGCAAAACCGAACTATGAACCCACAGTAAACATGTCGGTGAGAAAATATACAGTTAAAACGTGTTAAATAATGACCGGAAACTTAACTTTGAGAAAGTTGGTAGAGACCCCTGAGAGAAGTTGCCATCACTACAAACCCAGAACTCGAAGTAACTGTAACATTCAGCTGTAACACAACATTATGTTGTGTTACAGCCTAAAATTATAATGGATTTACATTAAAAAAAAATTGTCATAACAGCTTGAACCAAATCTTGCTATTTCTGGTTAAGAAAGTCATCTTAACCTTTTAGCATTTTTTGTTAATTTTATAGATCAAGATTGAGCGTAAACCCAGGTAAATAGGCCTGTTTAGCAGTTTCTTGGATGTATCATAAAATGCCAGTGAGCTTGATTCTAATGACTGTGTGGTTTTAGCAATACATGCTCCCTTTGAAAGACCAAAATCGAAAATACCAACAGCTGCATATCTCATGTTAGGTCATCATATCACTTCCATTTTTATTCGTAAATGAGGTGGGGTTTTGCTTGAAAAAAAATTACCAAAGCAACTTGCACAACTGTTGGTACAGTAATCATTTCCATTTTCTTTCAAAAACTCAAATCATTTTCTATTTTTGCCAAAAGAAACTTCCCATTTTTTACAGGTGTCCTCTAACCTCAAGTACAGTTATCATGGTGACCTCGAGATTTTGATCTTTCGGTAATGTTAGAAAACTGAAATGATCATTGTAATTTCAAAATGCTTAAATCCCACACAATTAAGTTTAAAGGACATCTTATTGGGCATCTTCCAACGACTGTTACACAGTTTGGTGTTAATATCTTTGGAATTTAAAGGTTTAATTTAACTACGTAACATAACGAAAGTAATTTTCCTTAGGGGTAGGGTTAACATTTGAGTCTGTTATTCTATAATGAATCATTCCTTACAACTACATTAATAATAAACTTTAAAAATACATTGGGCCATATACATGAGCGAGGGATCAAAATGTCAATTTTGGACCACATGTTTGCCTTCGGGCTAAATGTTTGCTTTAAATGATTAATCACACCTTGGGGTATACAAAATGACCTATGACAGAACAATTATCCACTGCTTTGTGCCGATCAGACCCCCCCCCCCCAGTTGGACACAATTAAGGGACTATTTGGGGAGTCTGGTCGGACCAAGGCAATGGATTATTATTCTGGCATGGGTCATTTTGTATTCCCTAGGCTGTGATTGATCATCTAAACCCGGTTTTAGCTGGTACCTTTAATATCTAGGCGAGCCGAGATGGACCCTAGGGCCCACTGGGGGGGGGGGGTGTCTGTTAGGCCCAAGGCAGGGGATATTTGTTGTCATAGGTCATTTTATATTTCCCAAGGTGTGATAGATCATTTAAACTTGGTTTCAGCTGGTACCTACAATATCTAGCCTAGCCGAGTTGGACCGCAGTCTCTCAGGCAGGGGTTCCCAACCTTTTTTTTTACTGGGGTACCATTTCACATGTTCGTGGTCCCACCGAGTACCACTGCACCAAAATTCACCTAAAATAGTGTTTATTTGCGATATAGATACGACAATGGGGAGTTAAACAACACTAACAATTCACAACTATGACATTGAGCAATGTGATCTGAACAAAAGAATGATACAGTAAGTACCTATTTGATTGTGTAAAATGTCCAGTCAATGGGATGGTTGAGCCTGCTTCTTGCTCACAAGCAGGTCGATGTCAGGCTTTGTTTTGGATAAAGCGCACCGAACATCATGTTAAACATCCAGTTGGGATCTTTGTTTTGTTTTTAGAAAAACGACTGATGAGAACCCTGATGTCAGGTCAGGGTTTTTTTGTCAGGTCAGGTTCGATCTGTGACCTGCTACAGGTACCATGTAAACCTGTACTAACCTGTTCCATAGTCAGGTTTTCAGCGACTAAACCGTCTCCCCCACCAGGTTTTCTGGTGAGGAGGGTGTTTGGATATGGACACCCAGCAGGATTAAAAACAAAACCTGTCAAAGGGCGGAGGAGCTCGTGTGAGCCAACGGCCTTCCATATCGAGTGCCCAACTGTGTCTGCGGACGTCCTCCTGCAGTTGGGTTACGTTTTATGAGGAGGTTGGTGGCAGGATTTGCACTCCGGCCACCGTAAAACCCTTCATTCCGCTAAACGCAAAAACGCAAAAAAATCTGAAAACCCACTCCGTGGGAGTACCTCCTGTGCAGCTTCCCTTCGCAGGGCTGCTCACCGGATGACAGGAATGGGGCAAAGCCTTCGGGACCCCCAATCTTTGATGATAGGAGGAAAAGCACGGGGAAACATCCCTGGGTCAGATTGCGGGAGAGTGTGTCGGAGTGGTGCTGAGGTGTCGTCCACCAGACGGCGGTCTCCTTGGGTTAACCTGAGGCGGTCCCTTCGGGTGGGTGCCTGGAATGTCCTATCCCTAAGAGAGGATGATTACCTGTCTCTGTTATCATCTGAGCTCAAGCGTTTGGACATCGGGATGGCAGCTCTCTCTGAGGGTCGTAGACCGGATTGCGGCGAGATAATGGTGGGTGGTTACACCTACTATTGGTCTGGTCGCTCTGATGGTTACCATACCCAAGGAGTTGCTGTAGCTGTGTCCAATAAGCTGACCCCAATGATAATTGATGTAACACCGGTCAACGAGCGTATTATGAGATGAAGGATTCCTCACTCCTTTGGTGTCATTTCCCTGGTCTCTGTTTGTGCTCCGACTGAGGCGAGTGATCTCACAGAGAAGGATGCATTCTACGCCACGCTCGAGTCTGTGGTTGATCAGTGCCCCAGACGAGATACACTTCTAGTCTTGGGGGATTTCAATGCATCGACTGGAACTGATAGGGATGGTTATGAGATGTGTGTGTTGGTCCCCATGGGTCAGGAACTATGAACCAGAATAGCACTAAGTTCCTTGACTTTGCAAGAAGTCATGGACTGAGGGTGGCTGGTTCATGGTTTCAGCGCCCACAAGCTCATCGCTGGACTTGGTATTCCAACGCTGGTGGTGTGGCAAAGGAGATTGACCATGTCCTCATTGACGGTCATTGGAGGATGATCCAGAACTGCAGGGTCCACCGGAGTGCTCAGTTCCTCAATACTGACCACAGGCTTGTTGTAGCAACTCTAAAGCTGCACCTTAAATCCTGGAGAATGGTACCATCCCAGCCTAGGCTGGATGTTGGCAAGCTCAGGGATGAGAGAGCACCTGAGGAGTTTGCGAACAGGCTGAGTGGACACTTGGGGGGTCTGGGTGCTTTGGGGGGACCTGAAGAGTTGTGGAGTGCCTTCAAGACCACCGTCCTTGATGTTGCCGCTGGATGTCTTGGAGCTCACCTCAGGGCAAAGAAGAATTTTGTCTCTCAAGGGACACTGGATACCATTGACCAGAGTCGCAGGGCCAGGCTGAATGGCAGAGCTGAGCTGTTCAGGGAGCTGAGGCGAAAAACTGGACGTGCACTGAGGATGGACAAGGAGGCCTATGTGCGAGGAATCTGTGAGGGGGTAGAGCATCACCTGTGGACAGGTGATTCTCGTCCCACTTGCAGGGGAATTCGTGCATTGCGTTCATCAAAGCCCATCCCTCAGAGCACTGCATTTCGAGCAGAGAGTGGTAGGCTCTTGACAGAGGAATCTGAAGTGAAGGCCCGCTGGGCCGGTTACTTTGAGCGGTTGTACCAGGCTGATCCCCCAGCTGTCGAGTTGGACGTCAAGGGTGTTACAATCCCTGTTGCTGACCCTCAAATCAACTGTGGTCCACCTTCGCTTGTGGAAACACGGGCTGCGGTGAACCAGTTGAAACAGGGCAAAGCTCCAGGGATCTGTGGCATCCATGCTGAACTTCTCAAGGCTGGTGGAAATGCTGCACTCGTGTCGTTGCATGCAGTTTTGTGCTCTGCCTGGAACACAGGCATCATCCCAACTGACTGGAAGAGGGGCCTTGTTGTCCCTCTCTGGAAAGGGAAGGGTGATCGCCAAGACTGCAACAACTACCGACGGGTGACGCTGCTCTCAGTGCCAGGCAAGGTCTTTGCTCGGATAATTCTTGATAGGGTTCGCCACCATCTGCTTGAGCACCAGCGTCCGGAGCAGTCAGGCTTTACACCAAAGAGGTCAACGATTGACCGTATCCTTGCCCTTCGTGTCCTCACCGAACGCAGACGAGAGTTTCGGCAGGGGCTGCTTGCAGCCGATGTTGATCTCTGTAAAGCGTTCGATTCAGTGAATCGGGATGTCCTCTGGAGGATTCTTCGTCTTCGTGGGGTGCCACCAAAACTGATTTATCTGACGTCTGAACTCTACTCTGGTACTGAGAGTGCTGTGAAGTGTGGTGGTACCATCTCTGACTTATTTCCAGTTGTTACTGGAGTTCGTCAGGGGTGTGTACTGGCCCCCACATTTTTCAGCACTTGTATGGACTGGATTTTAGGGAGGATGTCGGCGAGGTCAAGCTGCGGTGCATCGTTTGGGAAGGTCAAGATCTCGGACCTTGATTTTGCAGATGATGCAGTCATCTTTGCGGAGACTAGATATCCTTTTGGGGGCCCTCTAGGTGCTGAATGAGGAGTCGTAGCCGCTGGGATTACGGGTTTCTTGGGTCAAAACTAAGATGTAGGCTTTCGGTGACATCTTGGATGCTGCTATCCTGTCTGTGTCTGTTTGTGGTGAGGATGTTGAGGTCGTGGAGAGATTCTCTTACCATGGCAGTTATATTCATGTCTCTGCTGGCTGCGAGTCAGACGTCAATAGACGTCTGGGACGGGCCTGGGGAGTCATGGATTCACTGGATCATGGGGTGTGGTGCTGCCGGGACCTGTGCGGGAGGACGAAAGTCCGAGACTTCAGGTCCTTGGTACTTCCAATCTTGGTCTATGGATGCGAGACTTGGACTCTGACCAAGGATCTGAGATGGAGACTTAATTCCTTTGGTACCAGGTCTCGTCGGAGAATCCTTGGCTATCGCTGGTCGGATTTTGTGTCCAACGAGTGATTGCTGAGAGATACTCGGATGAGATTTGTTACCTGCATGGTCCGTGAGCATCAGTTGCGGCTGTATGGACATGTGGCTCATTTTCCTGACGCTGATCCTGCTCACCAGATTCTCTCAGCGGGGGAGTCTCGTGAGTGGAGGAGGCCAGTGGGCCGACCACGTGCCTCGTGGTTGCAGCAGGTTGACCATCATCTCAAGGAGATGGGGATGAGCCTGGCATCTGCCTGGGGGATGGCCAGACGGAGGCCCCTGGAGTACCGGCGGAAAGTGGACGCAGCGACCCGCTGTTCTGGCACATGCTCCCATACCTGATCTGACCTGAGAACCCAGCTTCACACAGCCATGGAGATGGGAATACTATGAGCGAATGAACAGCCAGGGCAGCCAACTTCGGGTAAGACCGCAACATTCCACACCAGAAGTCCACAAGATTCATCTCGTCAAACTGATCTCGGGCTGTGGAGTTGTTCTGGAGATCAATCAAGCTTTTCTGCAGTACTGTTCCAGGTGGCAAATGAAATCCAATGCATTCATGTGAAATGGGTTGCGAATCATTTTCAGATGCAGTTCCTTGAGATCCGGAAAATAGGAATTTAATTCCTCATCCAAATAAGCGAGGTGATCTTTTACCAGTTGTATGAACTCCCTTGGGGGATTCTTTTCACGCTTCTGAAGAATATCGGCCGTGCAAGAAAACATGACCACCACTCCCGCTTCGACATTCGTCTTCCACAGACGGAGTTTTTCCTGAAATCCCTTGACTTTGTCTATGAAGTCAATGATAGTCGTGCCATTTCCCTGAAGAGACTTGTTTAGGGCGTTTAACTGAGAGAAAATGTCGACCAAATAAGCCGGGTGCAATGCCCAGTCGGGGTCGTTCAAAGCAGCGACGAAATCGACAGTCTTTGGTTTTCCATCGTTTTCGAAGAATTCACGAAGCTCAGCTCGCAGTTCAAACACGCGCTCCGCCATATTTCCACGGGATAACCATCTCACCTCAGTGTGGAATAAGAGAACTTTATGGTCAGAGTCGAAATCCTCGCAAAGTTTCTTGAAAAGTCGCGAATTGAGAGCCTGGGATTTCACATGGTTCACAATTTTGATCATGGTTGAGAGAACGTCAGTCAATGGCTTGGGGAGCGCCTTGGC
Source organism: Eptatretus burgeri (assembly GCF_056783735.1). Taxonomy (NCBI): domain Eukaryota; kingdom Metazoa; phylum Chordata; class Myxini; order Myxiniformes; family Myxinidae; genus Eptatretus; species Eptatretus burgeri. Next base: position 100,367,174 of record NC_140966.1, on the reverse strand, counting down.
TGCGAGTGCGTGGCGGTGGATCGTACAGTGTTGGCTGCGCACTTCAGGAGCAACTGCCTTCACAAGCGTTTGGAAACCTGATCTGCACCCCAACATAGCTGGAGCACCATCTGTAGCACAGCCTTTCAGATCAACCCATGACAGCCCAACTTGATCAGACGGAAGACACCTCTTCGAAAATGTCCTTTGCTTTCGTTGTGGTTTTAAGTGGGCGGCAAAATAGTATTTCATCCTTGAACTTGGCTTGATGTACATACCGAACGAACGCTAACGGTTGGGCACAATTTTCCACGTGAGTTGACTCATCCAATTGCATAGAAAATCCGCATGGAGATGCCTTGATTTCTGACACCACCTGGTCACGAATATTGGTTGACATTTCTTCAATGCGCCTCTGAACTGTGTTGTTTGACAACGAAAGAGAATTGAGCTTCTTGGCGCTTTGCTCTCCCAGCATGAGACGTACGATATCCTTTGTGGCGGGAAGGATGAGGCTTTCACCGACGGTGTGAGGTTTTTTCTGTTCTGCAATTCGCAGTGCAACTAAGTAGGATGCCTTTACGGCTGCCGTGGACTGCTGTTGAAAACTGCCGCTGCCGTCAAAGCGTGCTCTTTTCATGGCATTTCCCTTCCGATGAAAAAAAAATCATGGTCCTTGTCGCTGTGTTCAGGATGAACAGAATCAAAATGGCGCTTCAATAGACTTGGCTTCATAGATTGATTGCCGAGAACTTTTCCACAAATCACACACTGTGGAACTTCTAATTCACCTTTTTGGATGGAAGTGAAGCCTAACTTGAGATAACTCTCCGAATATTTTCGCATTGACATGATGCTGGTGAACGATAACGGTAACAATAAGCAATGATGACAGTGTGGCGTGTAGAGACAAAACAAATAATAAGACTTCTGCACAATGGCCGATAACAAACAGCTGTCAGTGTACAGCCACTTTCGATATAAATTTAATTATTGTGTACAAGTTGCATGAGAGAGAAGGAAAATAAAAACTGCATTTAAATTTTTTTTTTAAAGCACGCTGCCGCGTACCACGCCGTGTACCACCGAGAAAGTCCAAATGTACCATCTGTGTTACGTGTATCACAGGTTGGGAACCCCTGGTCTCGGGGTCCATTTTTAGGGTGTCTGGTACCGGTAGTGCCTTGGACTATTTGTCTGGCGTAACCCATTTTGTACTCTACGAACTCAACTTGTTCATTTGGCATTCTTTTTCAGTGGTACCTTGCTCGTCTATGCCAGCCCAATTTTTAGGCCCTTGGTGGGGGGGGGGGGGTCTGGCGGGCCTTTTGCTGTGGGAAAAATGTCTGCCGTTTGTGTTGATATAGGCGTGGCAGTGAGCACACCATGGTGGTGGATTTAACTGGTACCTCACTCATCTATGTAGCACCCATTTTTTGGCCCCTTTGGGGGTCCCCCAGGTCTACACGCAGTGGGTGGTACCCGGCAGTCTCCCATTTCCGTTATTTCAGGTGACCCCTGACACACTCCCATCGTCAGTTATTGGTACCAAGTTCGTCTAACCAAATGTTTCTGGGCTGCCGGTCTAGAACAAATGATCCTTGAGGAGGCTTACATTAAAAGTCCAGTAGGAAGCACCTCGGTTACGAATTGGTAGGTGAATGCAAAGTATGACCATATGATGGTCTGAGAAACCGCTGGGGACAATACCAGTGCGGGTCACATTATTAAAAAAATCATCATTAATATAAAAACGGTCTAACTTTGTGAGGGACAGACAGCCATCAAAACAACGACACCACGTATATTGTCGTGTTCATGGATTACAAGTCCTCCAAATGTCAATAAGGGAGAAGGTTATCAAAGTCCTATCCAGGGGCATAATACTCACTGGGTGAGGCTCTATCCCATTGCGATCAATGGTAGAATCCATCGTACAGTTAAAATCCCCTCCGAAACAAACAAATCCATTAAAATCTAAGTGTGTGAGGGATGTTTCTAACTGCGTAAAAAAACAAGTTCAATCCGTACTGTCACTCTGTGCACAGACATTCAGTATTGTGTGTTTAAAACCATTAAGAGTAAAAGAGAGATTAAATATCCTTTAATAATTTCATTAAAAACAACAATGAGATTATAGAGAGAGGGATGTGAATATATGGCTTCCCCAGCTCTGGGACACTCAAAGCTGCTGAAGAACCACCTTCCTTTCATTGTTCTCTCCCTTTCGCTCATACAGGAGGAGCTACATCTGGTTTCCTGTAAGAGTAAAAATTCAATGTAGTTCTTCAATACAAGCTCCTTAACTTCAGCTTTGCGTAAATTCGAACGACCTCCATTAATGTTGAAAGTAGCAATCGAGAAAGCCATAGTGTGGAATTTTGATAGACATCAGTCAATTGGCCAGGTTATGGATACAGTAGTTTCCTTGCTTTCAAACCCCACTTCCTCAGCCGAAACATTTGTGGCTCATTCATACCAAACCGCTCGGACTGAAGGAGCAGCCTCTTAGCAGAGGTAATAAAACTGTGCATGTCTGGAAAGGAATCTTGAATTTGAACATGTCTCTTGCGAAAGGTGTGCTGTAAAAAATTTTATGATCTCCTGGGGGGGCACAGTCGGAACACCCTCTGGTTCCTGAAATAAGCCTGGATCGTTCCAGACTTCGGTACTATCACCAGAGGCAAGCGACGAGGCTCTGTCAGAATCAGTCTGATTGGTGATCCATACTTGAACCATGCACCATAGGTGGAGCAGGCATTTCCATTTCTGCTGGGAGGGAGAAAGCTGTTACCGAAGCAGAACACACACGCTACACATCTGTAATGTCCGGAGTTGTCTGGAACGCAGATGTCTTAAGGGGCTGTCACACCTTGACGATTTAGCCAACCTATGCCGATTTATGAAAAATTTGCCTAATACGTTATGGGTAGGTTTTGTATACGTTAAGAACACGCTGAAAAACACTGCCATAAGTCACAGTATGCTGGCTTTAATCGTTGAACTTTGTGGTTTTTCTCAAATTTTCGTATGCTTAAAATTTTACGACTTACTCGGAGTTTGGCTCACATGTGCCGCTACGCTGGCCATAAGGTTTAGGCACGTTATGCGATCGTTGACACACGTTATTTATATGTTACTCATATGTGGAAACACGTTGAGGTAACATTTGCGTACCTGAAACTTATTCATAAACTATAGGTAACGTTTTATAAGCACGCTACACGAACGTTGTTCACAGCTCGCAACGCGCTACTAGAAAGTTTCTCATACATCGAAACGCATCAAAGTAATGTTTAGGGAACCCGTGACTTATTTATAATCTATGAGTAACGTGCTTGGGAATTAGTTGTAGAGCATGTCCTACACACAAATTAGTATGTCGACGTATTTGACGTCTTCTGGACGACCACAGAACTTACTGAACGCCTTTCTAACTTACAGATACCGTATAATGGCGTATTGGCAGGGATTAGGGGAATTGGTATATACAAATGGGCTTCGCAGGAGGAACCCGTCTGTTTTTTTAGACTTCGTGGTGAGTACGTGCCCATGTCATTCCTGTGCTGTGTCACGTGATTGGGTTTTCGTATATCATGCCTCGCCCGCTAGTGGTGGCAGGAGTGTACTTCTGGTCGGGCAATAAAGTGGAGTTGATGCTGGCACGCGTGCTTCTCGTGTTCCACTGCACCTCGTACACTCTAATTCCGAGAGATGGAGGATACGGTAAGGCTGAGACGACAATACCTACCTGTCCTCGAACATCAACATGACCTCATCGAGTTGACACTGCACCAGTTGCGTGCCAATAGAGCCAGGAGAAGAAGACGTGAAAGGAGGAGAAGGTACTGGGTCAGACCATGGATCTGGAGGTGACGCCATGACGGCATATATGACCAGCTCATGGTGGAACTCCAGAACGAGGACCATGCATCCTTCATCAACTTCCTGCGAATGTCTCCAGCGATGTTCGACGAGCTGCTAGCCAGAGTGGGTCCAAGGATAACCAAGCATTATTATTAAATCATTTCAATAGTCCAGTGGAAGCGATTTAACTCATTCAATGGAAACGATTTCAATTGCCGAGCACCAGCGTCACAAAACAATAGCCGAGTGACAGCCGTTTATTAAAATAGTTTAGTGGCAGTCAATGGATAGCAAACGTCACGTAATCGTAACCGATGCGCTCGTTATGCATAAGTGAGACTATCGTTGGGCATAGGTTGTGGACACCTAAAACACGATAAGCAATTGTTGGTAGAACTCATCTATAAGTTATCGAAGCGTTCTGTGTTCATTTCTAGTATATTATGCATTTGTCAAAGTCTTTTTTTAATAATTTCAATAGTAAAACAAAAATATTTCATCTTCGGAATGAGGAAAAAAAAATTAGCTCTTGCAGAACATCGAACAATGGTGCAAAGTAGTCTCCTATTCGTTGACGCAACGAGGATCCATCATCACCCACACCCTCCCCATCACGCTCACATACTACTACTGACATAGACTTACAGCTACTACCAATGCTACTTCTACTACTACTACTACTACTACTATTATTACTGTCACGCACACCTACTACTAGTAATAGTACTGCTACTATTGATACTACCGGCGTTCACATCTACTCACCATGGAGAATGGAACAATGATGGGTTTTTATTGTGAAGCCCATTTGTATATACCAATTCCCCTAAACGCTGCCAATACGCCAGTACACGATAGATGTAAGTTAGAAACACTTTCAGTAAGTTCTATGGTTGTCTGGAAGAGGTCAATTTAATTTGTCTACGTACGACAATGTACGTTTTACATGCGTTACAAATAGGCTCATAGCATGTTACTTAAAGGTTAGAAGCATGTTTTACTTTGGTTTAAAACATGCTACTCATAGGGAAAACGCATGTTACTCTGACATTCATAGCATGCTAGTCATTGGTTCAAGGCCAGTTATACATAGTTTCAATGCACCTTACTCATAGTTTCCAAGCACGTTAAACATCGGCTATGCTGACGCTACTCATTTGTTCAAAGCACGTTACTCATCGATTAGAAATTTGGTTTTGAATATGTTGGCCATTACCTTGACATGCTTCGACTTATGAGTAACCTATAAGTAACGTGTGTTCGCCCTGTTTAAACGATTGCGGAACGTGCTCGGAACAGATGCCAACGCATGCGAAACGTGTGAGCCTTACGTCGAGTACGTCGGCATAGAGTACAAGGAGAGGTTGAGGGCCAGGTATGTGCAACTTAGCAGGGAAGTGGAAGGTTTTGAGGAGGAGTGCAGGAAGTACGGAGAGGCATTCAGGGGAATTGCAGAAGTTTTGTGTGGAAAGATGTCAGGAAGGGATGCATCGTCAAGGGATAGAACCCAGGCATGGTGGACAGAGGAGGTGGCGATGGCAGTTTGTGAAAAGGAGGTTTGTAAGAGGATAGAGAAGATCAAGGATAGAGGGAGGCAGCTGGGTGTGGGCAGGAATGTTGATTCCTGATGTACCTATATGGGCAGGAAAAGAAAGCAGGAAGGAGAGCTGTGGATAAGGTGAGGAATGATATGGAAAAGGAGGTGTACAACAACTTGGAAGAGGATGGCGGGAGGAAGATGGTTTATAAACTGGTTCGTGACAGGGATGAGGATAGTCCGGACATGATGGGGCATGGGGGTGATTAAGGATTGGGGGTGGAGGCCAGTGGCAAAGAAGGGGGCAGTATTGAAGGTTTGGAAGGACATTTTGAAGGGGAGCTGTTGAAAGAGGGATGGGGCGGTGGCGAGCTGGAGCTACTGTGTTATGGAGAGAGGAAAGTGGAGTTGGTGGAGATCACAGAGGAGGAGGTGTGGATTCCATTGAGGAGAATGAAGAAGTGAAGAGCACCAGGCATTGATGGGTTGAGAAAGGTGAAGGGACGACGGATGATATGTTCATGCTGAGATAACTGATGGAGAAGAGGTTGAAGGTGCAATGATTTATGGACTTGGAGCAGGCCTATTACACTGTCCTGAGAGAGATGGTGATGGTGACACTGAGATGGATGGGCGTGCCGTTAGCAGAAGTTACGTCTGTGGAAGGGATGTACAAGGGAATAAACGGAAGAGCTTTTGGTTGGTCCTGGGATGTTTGAGTTCAGCATGAGCATTGGTTTGAGTCAGAGAAGTGCACTCAGCCCACTCATGTTTATCATGGTGATGGAGCTGGATCGCAGGAAGATAAACGTGAGGAGTGTTCTTGGGAGGATTTTGTGTGCGGACGATATTGTGGTTGGAGTTGAGAATAGGCAGGAGACGCAGGAAGCACTGGGGGAGTGGAAGGAGGCCTTTGAGAAACATGGGCTGAAGATGAGCATGGAGAAGATTGAGGTGATGTGGGTCAGGTGGCAGAGA
>NC_140966.1:100348313-100353313 GCF_056783735.1 Eptatretus burgeri | reverse complement strand
CTTTCTCTGTACATCTGTTGGTTTATGTTTTTTTTCCAAGTTCGTGTCCCGGTATAGTAAGTTGCATCAACTGCTTTTAGTTATAAGCTTCCTTGGGTTCGTTTATTTGGAATGGCTGTGTGAGGAAAATTCAGACCATGCTGGGTGGATATAATTTGGCTTTGCTCGATCTACAACCTGTTCTTGTATTTTGGGATATATCTCGCTTTCATTTCTTAATGGGAGTGTTTGTGTATATCTCATGAAAGAACACATGTCTTCACCTTTTCAAGACTTATTGGGTTGGTTGTGTGCAACTAACCCACCATTGATCAGATTGACATGTCCACCTGTCTGTCTGTCAACATTTCATTTTCCAGGTGGTACCTCGACAACTCCTTGGCTGATTCACTTCATATTTAATATGGTGGTATGATAGTCATGGAGCTATTTCCCATATAGGCCTTAAAATAAGGTCTTGCTCAACCCACACCACATACAAGATCTGAATGCATATTATGTTCAGACAACCTCTCGTGAGCAGTTTTAGGGTGGGTGTCACTTCAAATTGTGGTATAGCATTTTTTCTACAGGACATTTTGTATGGTGGGGGTCAAATAAAGTTTTTTTCCCATCAATGGGAGAATGTGATCCATGGTGGGTTGCTTTAGTCGAGTGTATCTTTTGAACTGGTTCATTCCAATTATTATATATATATTGTTGTGGTTACCAAATTCGCAAACCACCATTCAGGTCCCTTAGGTGAGGTATCTCGGCAAGTATATGTGTAGTTAGGCCCAAACCCGTTGTCTAGTGGGAATACATGTCATTTATGCGAGCTGCGACTCTTCAGGATAGCCGTTTTTCTTTTACTATCTTTATTTTGGACCAACCGCCATGATTACCACCACAACCACAACATCAACCACCAACCACAACGCCGCTTCACCACAACCGCCACGACCTTCACGTCACACCTCGCAACCGTAGCATCGCCACCGTTCTTGCCCCGCTGTGGGTACCGGTGTTGGACTCGTGCAGGGCGCACGTCGAACAGCGTGTACTAAATCACGGATTTTGTGCTTCAAAAACGGATCAAAAATGACACACGCCCACTTTTTGCCGTCCAATCGGTGAGCGAGGGGCGATTTGGCCCCGCCTCCAGGACGATCGATATATGCAAATTTGTGGATCAAAAAGCCTTCACGCCCACTTTTTCTCGGGCCAATGGGGAGCGAGGTGAAAGGTCAAAGGGAGGGGGTCAAAGGCGAAGCTACGGGGGGATAAAAGGACCGTGTTCGTCAGTCAGAGCCGAGTGTGGAAGTCTGGAGCCCGAAGCCTGCAGTAGCTGGAGAAGCTGAAGAGAGTCGAACGAGGAGAGCCCAAAGAAGAGTCCAGGGTGGAGAGTCCAGAGGCGGAGAGGCGGCAGCGGCGAAGGCAGACGAGGGGGTGCTCGCGACGGTGCCGGGAGCTGCACGCCCGAGGAAGGCCGGCAGCGCGACCTGGCCGAGGTGGAGACGCACACCAGGGATAATAAAGATCCTCTATACCCCGAGCATCAGCAACCCCCTCCTGTTTCCCCCCGCGCTGAGATAGTGCGACCAAGGGGGCCCCTTTCCCACCCCCTGCCAGACACTGTCCGCGAGGCCCGCGGAGTGAGGCGCCATCGCCGCTCCGCGTCTCATCACCAGACGGGTAGGCGCGACCCGGTCTCGGCCTCAGGCCCGCCTCATTCTTGGGGGTATTTCTTTTCCTTGGTTTTGGGTATGTGTTGTCGGCGCCGTCTGTGAAGTAGAATTGTATAAGTGTTGCCGTGTGCTCGGTAGTCGGTATTAGCTCTGCATTGTGTTTTCGCTTTTATATTTGCTTTTTGTGTAAATGGAATTGTGTTTTTTTCTGTGTGCTTTTGGTGTAATTGAATATGTGTGCTTCCCGTGTGCCGCGAATAAATGTGCTTTGTATTGAACTGTTTCCCGCTTCGCTTCGTCATTTCTCCCATTGAACCCTCATCTTGCTTCACGTAAAGGGTTGGTAGTGGGCTGAATACGCCCGATAATTAATCGAACCGTCGGGGTCGACGATAACACCGCTCGGTTATTCTGATAGTACGGAACGGGTCGCTTAAGTGGCCCGTGTCCGAAGTCGACCTGCGGCGAGGTGCGATCGCCCGGTCTACCCTCCGCGTGGGTACTTAGGTCGGTCGAATTTGGCGAGCAACCCTATCCCACGCGGGGGCTGATTGGCTCGATCGCGGTGAGACCGAAAGGTCCACCCGTGACTGGTTCCCGGCGTTAGTCCGAGAGGGTCACGACTGGATTGTCCGTCCGGTGGGCGAAGTGCCGCGATTCGAGTTACGTGGCCGTCGCACGCCGGCGGGCGCGAAATCCGCAACAATATACAATGCATGGATATAAAGAGAAGAGATTGGTGCATACATATAAATTACTGTCAGTGAAGTATTAGTCGAAATTCATATGTAGAATCCCATAACGCAACAAACATGTAGGAGAATTCACCTGGCAAATCGAAAAAGTGTGTTTGTGGTTTTGTATTTCTCTGTCTGCTGAATGCATAATTTTTGTGCCGTTCTCTGTGCAGAATGTATTATTTGTGATCTTGAGACAGTTTGCCTGTTAAATATACGTAGCTCGACCGCGTTGGCAAAGAACGTATCCCAAATCATCTATGGTTTGCACATGTACCATTTTGAAGACTCATGACTTTCTGCTGATTGTTATAATAACATTTCTTTTCGTTTCAGGTCGTTGAACAGTTCCAAAAGTACCTGGACGTTCATCTTGAAGTATCTTGACCTGTTACTAATTTGTCTTCTGGGCTTCAGACTGCAGTCTGTGGGGGATTAAACCTCGTGTGGTTTTGTAGATTCGATGGAGACATGGATGACGATACCAGCAGGCTTGCGTTCTTCCTGTTTTGCCATCACGAAAACGGAGAAAGAGAACAAACGATGACAAATGTGTACTCTGTCAAGAAGATTCACAGGATGTTCTTCGAAAGGGACAGAACACTTCCATAGAGAGGTTCGTTTCTGCACTGCAGTGCAGGCAAGATGAGCGTTATGAGCAACTGCTTCCAGATTTACAGAGAATACAGACCATGGATGTATTCTGGCATTCAAATTGCTACAAGTCCTGCACGAGCAAACACAATCTCGATATTACTGCGAAGAGAAGAGGACCATCTCTGTCGCTGAATGAAGTTTCGGGATCGGATACGATGGACGCAGATCAGCTCGGGAGACGGTTCAGATCACAGTCGAGTCTTTTAGACTGGTCAAAGTGCATGTTCTGCAAGAATAGGTCCCACAAAAAAGTGACAGAAATGCTGAATGCGAGCACATTTGAAGTGTGTCAATCTATCCAGTGTCTGTCATTCAATCTGTCAAACTAGTGTCCAGCGTGCTGGTACCACGTGTGACATGGTTTGATACTGGCTCTTCTGTCAAAAGAAACAGAGAACCGAGGGACTCCCACCTCCATCCGACAGAATGTCACTACACATTAAATGGGCTAACTATCAAACGCCGGTGTGGCGCCGGGATCTGTATGCAAAACAAGATCTGCCAGACCCAGTTGGCAACGGATGGGAAGTGACAGACGACGACCAGGAGATAATTCAACCTTTATGGATGGAGAAAGACCCAGCACCAAAAGGTCTTGTAGAGCTTAGCACTTGCCATTGCGCCAAGAGTGCCTGTCGTCGGTCTGTTTGCACGTGTAGGGTGAATGGACTTACATGTACCGAGGCCTGTTCATGCATGGCTGAAAACTGTGAGAACCCTTCAAACATGTTAGAGGATGACGACGATGATGAAGCTGACTACTAGACTTCTTAATTATGCCATGTTGGACACATTTAGTTTTGCACTGATTGAGTGTCATTAATCAATGAAGTGGTGTGTGTGTGTGTGTTCTCAGGAGAACAATGTAAAGTCCACATATGTATATCTGTCCACTGTACATTTATCACTTGAGTCACAATCTCGAGTAAATCGGATATGGTGACTAAACTTGCTAGGATTGTAAAAATTGAGGTATGTAGTATTATCTCGTATATCAGAAGGGCGAGGGCATATCAATAATGTTGCAGTATTGATCACGTTTGACCAAAGGGCCACCCACCCCCCCCCCCCCTCATGAAGCCACCTTTTTCTGCAATTGATTCACATATGTATACTGGAAGAATATCAATACGACGCAGTGGTCGTTGGTTTATTGTGTATTAGTGCAACAGTGGTTAGTATTAGTGCAATATTAGTATTAGTGCAATAGTGGTCGTTGGTTTATTGTGTATTAGTGCAACAGATATTTTGATACTTTGGTGTCAAATTTTCATTCGAGAATTACTGAGAATGAATGCTTCTCTCCACATTATTTGGATTCCATGTACACATTCTGAATATTACCCCACCCATAGCAACTCGAATCTCTTCTTCTTCTTCTTTCGGCTGCTCCCGTTAGGGGTCGCCACAGCCGATCATCCGTATGATCCGCAGTGTGATTTGGCACATGTTTTACGCCGGATGCCCTTCCTGATGCAACCCTGGTCGCCTCTTACGAAACAGGGATATGGTACACCTATTTTAACCGGGGTATACACCGGCCCAGTACACTGGTACTCATTTCGCCGACCTCGGAAGGATGACAGGCTGAGTGAACCCCCTGGTGTATTAATTCAGTGGCTCAACGGGGTTTGAACTCGGGACCTTTTGGATCCCAAGCCACTGCCCTAACCACTGCGCCAACACCAGGCTTCCATAGCAACTCAAATCTATATGTAGTATAATCCATTCTCATTCCATCCATGTATATCTTGTCAAATTTGAGCAACTGGTTAGGAAAATACAGTCGTTTAAATCAACCCACCTCTCAACCTTGTTCTTATATTGGTGTGAAAACTTGATTTGATCCCCACGGTACAAAGTGGCCTGAAGAAAAAAAACGTATACCACAATTCGAAGTGACATCCACCGTAGAAATGCTCCAGAGAGGTTGGTGTAA
>NC_140966.1:100298313-100343313 GCF_056783735.1 Eptatretus burgeri | reverse complement strand
CTGTTAGAAGTGGCCTTGGAAAAATTTCACGATTGGTTATCTTTACATGGAATATGCACCTTAACATGTTTTTTGTCCAAGGTGGGAAACCCCCTTGGGGAGGGTGGCAATTGAAGTCGCCACAACGTTTATTGCATGAACCTTAGTCCTCCTGTCAAGCTTGGTTGAAATTGCATAAATAATGACAGATTGTATTGCGGTTAGACACAAAAGAGACCAAAAAGACACCAAATTACTTATTTTAGTATGATCACCTCCACCGCCAAAAGTGGATGGAGGTTATGTTTTCACAACTGTCTGTGAGCATGATATCTCAAAAGGTTGTGGATGATTTCGGATGAAATTTGGTGCACAGGTTGGGTGTGTCAAGGACAAATTGATTAGATTTTGGTGAAGATCCGGATCCGGATATGAGAATCTTTTATGTATTGTTAGGTTATTCTTCACCATTGAAGCCTGGTGTTGGCTTAGTGGTTAGGGTGGCGGCTTGGGATCCCAGGGTCCTGAGTTCAAGCCCCGTTGGCTGCTGAATTAACACCAGGGGGTTGACAGCCTGTCATCCTTCCGAGGTCGGCGAAATGAGTGCCAGTGTACTGGTCCCGGTGTATGCCCCAGTTAGAATAGGTGTACCATATCCCTGTGTGTCGTAAGAGGCGACCAGGGTTGGCATCGGGAAGGGCATCCAGCCATAAAACATTGCCTCAAGAAAAAGCCAAACCCCTGCACAGCAGGGAAAAATGGCTGTAAAAACGTTTATTCTTCACCATTGAGAGGATGGGTCCCAAAACGAGATGTAGTATATTTCAAAAACGTGTGGACAGATTATGACAAAACTTGGTGGTTGAGTTGGATAGGTGACAAGAACAAGTCGATCACCGCTCACTTTTTTTTATTATTTTTCATAAACTTAACAACAATGAAGGTATTTGTATGCATTTATCTGAAATAATGTAAAGAATATATCGAAGACTGGATATTACCTTTGACCTGTGTGAGTGAAGCAATGCAGCGAGCCACTGCTATTTTATGTACCTGTTGGTGTTATTATCCCACATGAGCAAAGCGAAAAGCTGTGTGAAGCAATTGGTTCAATTTGGTTGTCTGCCTCTCTCCAGACCTCGTTTATGATTGAGGAAATAATTAATTTCAATTTATTGTTATATTTTGAAGACTGTAAAATATGAATTGAAACATTAATCTAAACATAAACCTGCAGTTTTCTGTTTAGCAGTACTTTCGCTTTGAATTAGCAAATTGTACGGAATATCTTCCCGATCGTGTGTGCATCGAGATCAGTGAGGGAATATTCTTTTAGCCTGTCTGCTTGTTTGGCAGTCAAACAAAATTGAAAATCATTTCAAATAGGAAACTTACTGTTTTTTGGGATGTCATAAAATACACACAGGCATGAAGAACACATGAAACTTGGTAAATAAGGTCGTGTAAAAGACGCTGCATCAATAGTGGTAAACTTCCAAAAAAGTTTTTTTTTTTTTACATCCTAAAAAATCTTTATTTTATTTTAATGTAATTATGTACTTGAACTGGAGAACACAAGTCACATTCTTGGCATTTTCGAAAACCTTCCTTTTAGCAGTACTTGGACAAAATATTCCGGAATTTTACATCATATTGACCAATCACATTTGCCACTTGCTCTCTCAGACAAAATGGCACCTCATAAGAAATATCTATCGTGCTCGGAAATGCAATAAACAAGAGTTTAAAAGACCTTTAAAAAGTATAAAAATTAGTTCAAAAGACCTCACATCCTTTTTCTCAAGACTGAGTGATCTTGAGAAGTCTCAATTTGTTGCCTGCTCATGTAATCTTATGCTCCATTGACTTTACAAGATCGATGTGTTTAATTCACTTTTCACTCTATTATACCATTGCTGTGTTTGTAAACATGTTTCTTTATAATGCATTGAGATTTCTGCTTTCATTCTTCTTTTTCAGAATCATCACAACCACAAAGGTTGGTGGCAATTTAAAACAATATCCCCCCTTCCAACACGCGGTGGGGGATAAAAATACAAAATCCATAATGTGCAGGTAATGTGAGAGGAATTAGATGTTTTTGTCTCATTACCCTCGCCAAAGGAGAGGTCTGTTTGGGTCTGTTTGTTACTTGGCAAAAAAAAAATTGACAAGTATGTTGATCACCTGCGTTTGTTTGTTTGTGTGTTTGGGTGTTTGTCTGTCCACTCACGTCCAGCCCAAACCGCTCAACCGACCATTCTGAAATTTTCAGAGATTAATGTCACCAACCCTGTGACGGTACCACGTTGAAGTTTTTTTATGACGTCACAAGTGCCTTCGTTTTGACGTCACAATTGCAGATGTAGAACTCCACATCTGATCAGCATGAAAAATTTTGAGGTTTATCTGGGGATAAAATTGTCCACAGAAAAAAAATTGATAATGTCATTGGTCACATGATTCGGCAGCCATATTGTTTTTTTTTGTTTTTTTAACCTTCAAAAACCTTCTCTGAAGTGGATGAACAGATCGAGATGAAACTTTACACACATGACTGTCTGTCCATGAGGAACAAAAGGTTCACACATATGATGTCATCGGTCACATGGTTTGGCAGCCATATTGGATTTACCCTAAAAACCAATGAAAATGCACCACTCAAAAGAAATCCGAGTGAGGGTCTGAATCTCTGATTGCTCTTTTTCTTGTTGTTTATGTGATGTTCAGACAAGTTTGTGTTCTTCCAAGCTGTAAAATCCACGTGCAGAGAAGTCCCTTTGAAACTGGCAGCATACCACACCCAATGTGTACCATGTGCCATGTGAACTACAGAAGAAGAGAGTCCAGGATGGGCACAAATCAACCAGTGGGTTATTAACAGGAGTTGTACCGAACTGCCATCCAATGTACATCATTATCCCAGAAACGATAAACTATGGATACTGGCCACTGCAGAACACACTCCAAGTGAGAGCTAAGGATCAGTAATATCTCGGTGGCAAAAGCCAATCATGGTGAATTCAACTTCTGTCACCACAACCAGCAAGAGTTCCACACACAAGCTATATATTCACTCAGACATCTCTTCCCAAACTGTGCCTTTAGCTGCTTTCAGATAATTTTCCAGCATCTACACGTGCTTCCTCTTCACCACTCGGATTCATACTCTGGCTTATTGGTGGTGGACCATATAGTTTGAGGACCACCCCCTCTTTCACATCTTAGGCCATGCAAACATGCCTCAAACTGTCCTTGGTAGATTTGTTTGGTCTCTTTCACCGGCCATGCGCAAGCATCTGAAAGTCTGGATATCAACAAATGTTTATCAGTAATATGCAGAAGTCCTCAGAAATTATCTCCACTTTGTCCAACCTTAATGGCACAATTCTCCTCACCATGTGCTACAGCCCCTACCATGCACGCCACAACCAACAGTGTGTATTCAGCTGTGCCCCACCTGCTGTCTTTGTCAAGAACACCATTTTCACCTTCATTGTCCAGCGATCCCATCTGATCCCTCTGGAACACCACGGGCTACAGAAGATTCTCAGTAACCATTTTAGCTTTATACATGTGGGATAGCATTACCCCATAGATAATGAGACAATACGTGCAGTTCCTCTATTTTGTCGAACATGTGTAATTTGTAACATTGTAACCAAGTCACCAAATCAGCTGCTTGTGTAGCAGCTCTGCAATAACTAGCCATATTGTTGCAGCTTCGGTCTTTAAGGAAATGCAATGAACACAAGGAACTTTAACGTAGGATGTAGCTATTTCGCCCATTCGGTCTACCAACACCAACACCACAGTGATCCGATACCAACACCAACACCACATTGATCCAGTGTATCAGTTTATCGACTCAATTTCTCTGGAGCTGGTTGGAGAGGGGGTGAGGGCAGGGGTGTGGGTTGAGGAAGCATACATTGGGGTAAGCACAGGGAGTGCCTTGCAAGGCTCATAAGAGTAAGAACACTCACATCCTTGTCACTATAGAAACCCCATCTTTTTGTGAAGTTCCTAAAAATGCTTTGCAGATAGATACAATGCTCAATGTCAGTCCAGTCACTGTGGTGTAATTGAAATGGCATTGAAAATTATGGTTTTCTTTTGTATCATGTAACACCCAGTCGAGTTGTGATGTCACCGAGCAAATGGTATGTGAATAAAGAGAACGCAGGCTCAGTTTGCACCCATTCCATGGCCCAAGCTGATTATTGTGGCTCTTAAAAATTCTCAATGTGTACACAACAAATTTGGTGACTCGGATGGGAAGGTCTTGCTGTCATTAAACTATCAGAACTCTGCTGAACCAGCCTGATAGGTTTTGACACATTGGACAGTTTGCTGAGGAAATAATGTGATCTGAGGCTCTCGAAAACAAGCGATTGCCATTTGTAATGGTCACCAAGAAACTGACAAATGGTGGTTCATGTTGGCAGGATGGAACTGTTTGCAGGTTTGGATGGCTGTCAAGCATATTAAGAGGGACTGTAGCAGTAGTTTGTCATGTATGGCATTGATGATGGACAAGCAGGTACCAGTATTACATTTTGGGTCTTAGGCAGTGAATAATTTGGCTTCTTTAGATTCTTACTGCACCAGATAAACCATCCACTAAAATGAAGATTTGGTGAAAATTCCTCCATTATCATTTTGCCCAAAGGCCAGAATAATTCTGCAGACATTTTTAGGCGATTTGTTAAAATGAGTTGTGGGAGAGACCAAGGATTACCTTTTTCATTATGCTCCAATGTTCTGTTTGCAGGTGATACCTTTTTGGTCAATCTCAAAAAATTATGCAATTTATTTGTATTAGATCAATGTCAAAAACATTGTCAGCACAACAGAAAAAAAATAGAAAAACCTAAATGGTGGTTTAGTACTCCTCAAGGTGTTCGACCTTGACCTTTAGCTCAGAAGGGGGTGATGTAAATCAAGCATAAATGCGCCATACACTAGGCTATTTAGGGAGGGCAATTTCATTCTGATTGGCAAATCTTAGTCGGGTTACGGTGAGAAATGTTAAAATGTCTATAATTAGGACATAACCTTCGAGTGATTTCGATGTCGCCGTTTGTTCATTTTTCAAACAACAACTATATTTCACCCCCCCCCCCACACACCCCAGACTGAAAAATATATTTTAAAACACTTTTAGCAAATGTGTATTTGACCAGATGTTGTTTTCTGGCTTCCTGGGAGTGTGGACACACATTTGTTTCCAACTCATGACATGATCATTTCAATGTTGTAAAGTAATCATTTTAAATATCACAATGGGATGATGAAATGGATGAACATGTAATAATTTCGTTCTCCCATTCCCTTCCCCCAGGACTCGTCCCACTCTCCTCCCCAAGCCATCACGTAAGTTACTGCATGTAAATTATTATGGACACTAACAAGTCGACACCAATAATAAAATCGTTAATGCAGAAAGTATTCATTCTTGTGAGAGTTGCTTTGCTGAATTTAAAGTGCGAGAAACACCCACTCCCTGTGGGGTGGACGGGTGGGGGAGGATCACATGTATGTGCACATCTACTTAGTTGAGTTACATTTGTATTCAAAGTACATTTTCACACTCGCTTAGCCAATTATTCTTTAGACTCAGCCTTGTTATTATCCTGATGATTATTATTATTATTACTATTATCATTGTTAATACCATTATTCTTAATGTCATTATTTTGCAATAATGTAAATATTATTATTATTATGCCATTGTCATTTTGCCATTTTTCCCGTCACCAGTAAAGCCAGAGGAGAGCACATTGCATTTGGGTCCATTTGTTTGTTTGTTTCTCCGCACAGAACTTTAGTATTTTTTGTCCACAATCGCTTGTCAGATTGACACAAAATTTTCACCGAAAAGCGACGACTCATCGAGAATATTCTATTGATAATTATGACGTTATAGGTCACATGATGTGGCAGCCATGTTCCATCCATTTGGACCATAATCTGTTCAGAGCTTTGATGTTGTTGAAGCAGTCTCCTGGGCTATTGGGCACAATTCTGGACGGGTCGCTTCTCCGACGTAGGATACTCAAATGGCTCAATCATCCCAGCAAGCTGGTTTCATCATCATCCCATTTCATTTCATCATCCCAGCAATTTCAATTTATTGTTATATTTTGAAGACTGTAAAATATGAATTGAAACATTAATCTAAACATAAACCTGCAGTTTTCTGTTTAGCAGTACTTTCGCTTTGAATTAGCAAATTGTACGGAATATCTTCCCGATCGTGTGTGCATCGAGATCAGTGAGGGAATATTCTTTTAGCCTGTCTGCTTGTTTGGCAGTCAAACAAAATTGAAAATCATTTCAAATAGGAAACTTACTGTTTTTTGGGATGTCATAAAATACACACAGGCATGAAGAACACATGAAACTTGGTAAATAAGGTCGTGTAAAAGACGCTGCATCAATAGTGGTAAACTTCCAAAAAAGTTTTTTTTTTTTACATCCTAAAAAATCTTTATTTTATTTTAATGTAATTATGTACTTGAACTGGAGAACACAAGTCACATTCTTGGCATTTTCGAAAACCTTCCTTTTAGCAGTACTTGGACAAAATATTCCGGAATTTTACATCATATTGACCAATCACATTTGCCACTTGCTCTCTCAGACAAAATGGCACCTCATAAGAAATATCTATCGTGCTCGGAAATGCAATAAACAAGAGTTTAAAAGACCTTTAAAAAGTATAAAAATTAGTTCAAAAGACCTCACATCCTTTTTCTCAAGACTGAGTGATCTTGAGAAGTCTCAATTTGTTGCCTGCTCATGTAATCTTATGCTCCATTGACTTTACAAGATCGATGTGTTTAATTCACTTTTCACTCTATTATACCATTGCTGTGTTTGTAAACATGTTTCTTTATAATGCATTGAGATTTCTGCTTTCATTCTTCTTTTTCAGAATCATCACAACCACAAAGGTTGGTGGCAATTTAAAACAATATCCCCCCTTCCAACACGCGGTGGGGGATAAAAATACAAAATCCATAATGTGCAGGTAATGTGAGAGGAATTAGATGTTTTTGTCTCATTACCCTCGCCAAAGGAGAGGTCTGTTTGGGTCTGTTTGTTACTTGGCAAAAAAAAATTGACAAGTATGTTGATCACCTGCGTTTGTTTGTTTGTGTGTTTGGGTGTTTGTCTGTCCACTCACGTCCAGCCCAAACCGCTCAACCGACCATTCTGAAATTTTCAGAGATTAATGTCACCAACCCTGTGACGGTACCACGTTGAAGTTTTTTTTATGACGCCACAAGTGCCTTCGTTTTGACGTCACAATTGCAGATGTAGAACTCCACATCTGATCAGCATGAAAAATTTTGAGGTTTATCTGGGGATAAAATTGTCCACAGAAAAAAAATTGATGATGTCATTGGTCACATGATTCGGCAGCCATATTGTTTTTTTTTGTTTTTTTAACCTTCAAAAACCTTCTCTGAAGTGGATGAACAGATCGAGACGAAACTTTACACACATGACTGTCTGTCCATGAGGAACAAAAGGTTCACACATATGATGTCATCGGTCACATGGTTTGGCAGCCATATTGGATTTACCCTAAAAACCAATGAAAATGCACCACTCAAAAGAAATCCGAGTGAGGGTCTGAATCTCTGATTGCTCTTTTTCTTGTTGTTTATGTGATGTTCAGACAAGTTTGTGTTCTTCCAAGCTGTAAAATCCACGTGCAGAGAAGTCCCTTTGAAACTGGCAGCATACCACACCCAATGTGTACCATGTGCCATGTGAACTACAGAAGAAGAGAGTCCAGGATGGGCACAAATCAACCAGTGGGTTATTAACAGGAGTTGTACCGAACTGCCATCCAATGTACATCATTATCCCAGAAACGATAAACTATGGATACTGGCCACTGCAGAACACACTCCAAGTGAGAGCTAAGGATCAGTAATATCTCGGTGGCAAAAGCCAATCATGGTGAATTCAACTTCTGTCACCACAACCAGCAAGAGTTCCACACACAAGCTATATATTCACTCAGACATCTCTTCCCAAACTGTGCCTTTAGCTGCTTTCAGATAATTTTCCAGCATCTACACGTGCTTCCTCTTCACCACTCGGATTCATACTCTGGCTTATTGGTGGTGGACCATATAGTTTGAGGACCACCCCTCTTTCACATCTTAGGCCATGCAAACATGCCTCAAACTGTCCTTGGTAGATTTGTTTGGTCTCTTTCACCGGCCATGCGCAAGCATCTGAAAGTCTGGATATCAACAAATGTTTATCAGTAATATGCAGAAGTCCTCAGAAATTATCTCCACTTTGTCCAACCTTAATGGCACAATTCTCCTCACCATGTGCTACAGCCCCTACCATGCACGCCACAACCAACAGTGTGTATTCAGCTGTGCCCCACCTGCTGTCTTTGTCAAGAACACCATTTTCACCTTCATTGTCCAGCGATCCCATCTGATCCCTCTGGAACACCACGGGCTACAGAAGATTCTCAGTAACCATTTTAGCTTTATACATGTGGGATAGCATTACCCCATAGATAATGAGACAATACGTGCAGTTCCTCTATTTTGTCGAACATGTGTAATTTGTAACATTGTAACCAAGTCACCAAATCAGCTGCTTGTGTAGCAGCTCTGCAATAACTAGCCATATTGTTGCAGCTTCGGTCTTTAAGGAAATGCAATGAACACAAGGAACTTTAACGTAGGATGTAGCTATTTCGCCCATTCGGTCTACCAACACCAACACCACAGTGATCCGATACCAACACCAACACCACATTGATCCAGTGTATCAGTTTATCGACTCAATTTCTCTGGAGCTGGTTGGAGAGGGGTGAGGGCAGGGGTGTGGGTTGAGGAAGCATACATTGGGGTAAGCACAGGAGAGCCTTGCAAGGCTCATAAGAGTAAGAACACTCACATCCTTGTCACTATAGAAACCCCATCTTTTTGTGAAGTTCCTAAAAATGCTTTGCAGATAGATACAATGCTCAATGTCAGTCCAGTCACTGTGGTGTAATTGAAATGGCATTGAAAATTATGGTTTTCTTTTGTATCATGTAACACCCAGTCGAGTTGTGATGTCACCGAGCAAATGGTATGTGAATAAAGAGAACGCAGGCTCAGTTTGCACCCATTCCATGGCCCAAGCTGATTATTGTGGCTCTTAAAAATTCTCAATGTGTACACAACAAATTTGGTGACTCGGATGGGAAGGTCTTGCTGTCATTAAACTATCAGAACTCTGCTGAACCAGCCTGATAGGTTTTGACACATTGGACAGTTTGCTGAGGAAATAATGTGATATGAGGCTCTCGAAAACAAGCGATTGCCATTTGTAATGGTCACCAAGAAACTGACAAATGGTGGTTCATGTTGGCAGGATGGAACTGTTTGCAGGTTTGGATGGCTGTCAAGCATATTAAGAGGGACTGTAGCAGTAGTTTGTCATGTATGGCATTGATGATGGACAAGCAGGTACCAGTATTACATTTTGGGTCTTAGGCAGTGAATAATTTGGCTTCTTTAGATTCTTACTGCACCAGATAAACCATCCACTAAAATGAAGATTTGGTGAAAATTCCTCCATTATCATTTTGCCCAAAGGCCAGAATAATTCTGCAGACATTTTTAGGCGATTTGTTAAAATGAGTTGTGGGAGAGACCAAGGATTACCTTTTTCATTATGCTCCAATGTTCTGTTTGCAGGTGATACCTTTTTGGTCAATCTCAAAAAATTATGCAATTTATTTGCATTAGATCAATGTCAAAAACATTGTCAGCACAACAGAAAAAAAATAGAAAAACCTAAATGGTGGTTTAGTACTCCTCAAGGTGTTCGACCTTGACCTTTAGCTCAGAAGGGGGTGATGTAAATCAAGCATAAATGCGCCATACACTAGGCTATTTAGGGAGGGCAATTTCATTCTGATTGGCAAATCTTAGTCGGGTTACGGTGAGAAATGTTAAAATGTCTATAATTAGGACATAACCTTCGAGTGATTTCGATGTCGCCGTTTGTTCATTTTTCAAACAACAACTATATTTCACCCCCCCCCCCACACACCCCAGACTGAAAAATATATTTTAAAACACTTTTAGCAAATGTGTATTTGACCAGATGTTGTTTTCTGGCTTCCTGGGAGTGTGGACACACATTTGTTTCCAACTCATGACATGATCATTTCAATGTTGTAAAGTAATCATTTTAAATATCACAATGGGATGATGAAATGGATGAACATGTAATAATTTCGTTCTCCCATTCCCTTCCCCAGGACTCGTCCCACTCTCCTCCCCAAGCCATCACGTAAGTTACTGCATGTAAATTATTATGGACACTAACAAGTCGACACCAATAATAAAATCGTTAATGCAGAAAGTATTCATTCTTGTGAGAGTTGCTTTGCTGAATTTAAAGTGCGAGAAACACCCACTCCCTGTGGGGTGGACGGGTGGGGAGGATCACATGTATGTGCACATCTACTTAGTTGAGTTACATTTGTATTCAAAGTACATTTTCACACTCGCTTAGCCAATTATTCTTTAGACTCAGCCTTGTTATTATCCTGATGATTATTATTATTATTACTATTATCATTGTTAATACCATTATTCTTAATGTCATTATTTTGCAATAATGTAAATATTATTATTATTATGCCATTGTCATTTTGCCATTTTTCCCATCACCAGTAAAGCCAGAGGAGAGCACATTGCATTTGGGTCCATTTGTTTGTTTGTTTCTCCGCACAGAACTTTAGTATTTTTTGTCCACAATCGCTTGTCAGATTGACACAAAATTTTCACCGAAAAGCGACGACTCATCGAGAATATTCTATTGATAATTATGACGTTATAGGTCACATGATGTGGCAGCCATGTTCCATCCATTTGGACCATAATCTGTTCAGAGCTTTGATGTTGTTGAAGCAGTCTCCTGGGCTATTGGGCACAATTCTGGACGGGTCGCTTCTCCGACGTAGGATACTCAAATGGCTCAATCATCCCAGCAAGCTGGTACTCATTTTGCCAACCTCAGATATATGACAGGCTGAGTCAACCCCACCTGGTATTAATTCAATGGCTGAGCGGGATTTGAATTCAGGACCCTCGGATCCCAAACCCGCAACCCCAAGCATTAAGCTAACATCAGGCATAGCCCTGTTGGGAAAAACCGAAAAAAATTGGACCTCTGTATCTCAAACCCGCTCCAAGGAAAAAAATGAAACTTTGTACAAGGCAAATACTCATGGGGAATATGGGTGATTTTTTTTTTGTGACATCATAGGTACCTTCGTTGTATCATAATTGCAAATGGAGAATGCTACTTCTGATCAGTATGAAATTTTTGAGGGTAATCTCGGGATCAAATGGTCCACAGAAAAATATTTGATGATATCATCAATCACACGATTTGGCAGCCATGTTGTTTCTTTTTGAAAACCTTCAAAAATCTTCTTTGAAATGGCTCAACAGATCGAGGCGAAACTTTACAGGTATGACCACCTATCGATGAGGAGCAAAAGGTTCACATATGTGATGTCATAGGTCACAAAGTTTGGCAGCCATATTCGACTGACCCAAAAACCTTAAAAAATCTTCTCCGGAACAACTGTACAGATTGAGGGGAAACTTCACACAAATGTTCCCCAAACCTTGGGGATACCATGGTATTCACAAATAATTGATGTCACATGGACTGGCAGCCATATTGGATTGAGTGAAAATATTTTTAAAATTCTTTCTCTTGAAGCACGTAATCAATTAATATTAAATTCACAATTATGATCGAGTCATGATGGGGAGTACACGTTTTAAATTTCAACCTGATTGGATGTATGGTGTGGCATCCAGAATTATTTGATTTTTTTGAATCTAGGTTCTCTTCGATGATTTTTGTTTTTTTAAGGCTTGCTTGGCTGTGCCTGAATGGGTTTGAGGGTAGAGGAGTGCCAGCTGATTTGTGTATCATATCTTGGTTCCTCCTGATGACTCGATTTGTGTTTTTGCTTGTTTGGGTTCCTTCTGGTTACTCCAAAGCACGAGTGTACTGATTTGGTCTTCCATTTGATTTGAATTGAATTGATTTTAATCCCTTTCTCAATTCAATTTTATAATAATAAATGTCATGCGTTGGTTGAGGGTCAGGTGTCGGATCACAGCAGGGTTGCATCAAAGTGGGATGTTTTGGTACCCAGTCATCACAGCCAGCATTTAAAAGTGGCAGTTCTTGTAATGTCTCGTATTAATTTCAGAACAAACCAGTACACAAATGCCACACAAAATACACCGCACAAAACCACACAAAACAAATCCCACCGAGAGTCTGCAATCTATGATAGCTCTTTTTCTCATTTTATGTGTATCAATGACAGTGATGGGTAGATAATGAAAGGAGATTGCACAAAAAGGTTGAACAAAGCGATGACGTCTCAAAATAAAATGCACATTTTCAATGGAAGAAGCACCACAGGGCCCACCATTTTCAACGGGAGAGGCACCACATCATCCAAGGCACCGCAGGGCCCAACACAGGCGGGTGGGGCCTGAAACATAGTGCAATTGATGTGTTGAGATTGACAGCATGGGTACTTTTGCCATGTATCGCCATGGTTTTGAAACAAACATCTAAACAGTTGTAGAGCGCTCTCCAAGTGGATTAAGCACTCAAGCAAGCACTCCAATGAAACTGTTAATAAGGAATGGCAGGTTTGGCAAGTGATTAATGATTGCCGATCAGTCCTTTAAACACCATGCACCTGGAGATGCCGAGAGTGTCAAACAATGCCAAAATTCGACAAATGAACACATTTGTTGCAGTTGGAACTGCTGCTGAGGTCAAGTAAGAAGTAAAATTTTGAAATTCGACTCAAAGTTATTGCATGTACACAAATGAAATAAAGCCTTGAACACTGGCATCTCTAGGTGTTTATAAGCATTGTGATGGATCCAGCAACTCACAGGCATGAAGATGAGGCATTTGATGATATGAGTGAGAAAGATAGGAGTTCACACCACCATATCTTTTCTTCCCCATTTTCCATGTACAAAGCTCTCATCCACTGCCTGATGGAGTACTGCTTTCCCCTCTGGGCTGGTGCTGCTGCCTCTCACCTTTCTCGACTTTATGTTGTGGAAACCAAGGTATTTAGGACAATTGGTATCTCCCACAATGAGGCTGTCTTTGGGTTCTCACTTTCTCACCACAGGCATGTCGGTGGTCTTTCTGTCTTTTACCATCTCCTCTCCAGCCTCACCCCCCCCCCCCTATTGGGACGATACTCTGTACAGAGCGTCAGTGCTGCCAAAGCGGTCTCTGGCCTTTTGGGCAAATTCCTGGATGGGTCGCCACTCCAACGCAGCGAACTCGAATGGCTCAATCATCTCGGCAAGCTGTGACTCATTTTGCCAACCTCGGAAGGATGACAGGCTGAGTCAACTCCATCTGGTATTAATTCAATGGCTGAGCAGGATTTGAATTCAGGCCACATACAGTATTCAGGCCACATACAGGCCACAAAAAAGTGTGTCAGGTCAGGTTAGATCTGTGACCTGCTTCAGGTACCATGTAAACCTGTACTAACCTGTTCCATGGTCGGGTTGTCGGCGACTAAACCGTCTCCCCCACCAGGTTTTCTGGTGAGGAGGGTGTTTGGATATGGACACCCAGCAAGTTTACAAACAAAACCTGTCAAAGGGTGGAGGAGCTCCTTGTGAGCCAACGGCCATCCATATCTCATGCCCAACTGTGTCTGCGGACGTCCTCCTGCAGTTGGGTTACTTTTTTATGAGGAGGTTGGTGACAGGAGTTGCATTCTGGCCAGCGTAAAACCCTTCATTCTGCAAAACACAAAAACGCAAAAAAATCTGAAAACCCACTCCGTGGGAGTACCTCCTGTGCAGCTTCCCTTCGCAGGGCAGCTCACCGGATGACGGGATTGGGGCAAAGCCTTCGGGACCCCCAATCTTTGATGATAGGAGGGAAACCACGGGGTAACATCCCTGGGTCAGATTGCGGGAGAGTGTGTCGGAGTGCTGCTGCGGTGTCGTCCACCAGATGGCGGTCTCCTTGGGTTAACCTGAGGCGGTCGCTTCGGGTGGGTGCCTGGAATGTCCTACCCCTAAAAGAGGATGATCACCTGTCTATGTTGTCATCTGAGCTCAAGCGTTTGGACATCGGGATTGCAGCTTTCTCTGAGGTTCGGAGACCGGATTGGGCGAGATAATGGTGGGTAGTTACACCTACTATTGGTCTGGTCACTCTGATGGTTGCCATACCCAAGTAGTTGCTGTGGCTGTGTCCAATAAGCTGACCCCAATGATAATTGAGGTAACACCGGTCAACGAGCGTATTATGAGATTAAGGATTCGTCACTCCTTTGGTGTCATTTCCCTGGTCTCTGTATATGCTCCGACTGAGGCGAGTGATCTCACCGTGAAGGATGCATTCTACGCCATGCTCGAGTCTGTGGTTGATCAGTGCCCCAGACAAGATACACTTCTAGTCTTGGGGGATTTCAATGCATCGACTGGAACTGATAGGGATGGTTATGAGGTGTGTGTTGGTCCCCATGGGCCAGGAACTATGAACCAGAATAGCACGAAGTTCCTTGACTTTGCAAGAATTCATGGACTTAGGGTGGCTGGTTCATGGTTTCAGCGCCCAGAAGCTCATCGCTGGACTTGGTATTCCAACGCTGGCGGTGCGGCAAAGGAGATTGACCATGTCCTCATAGACGGTCACTGGAGGATGATCCAGAACTGCAGGGTCAACCGGAGTGCTCAGTTCCTCAACACTGACCACAGGCTTGTTGTAGCAACTCTAAAGCTGCACCTTAAATCCTGGAGAATGGTACCATCCCAGCCTCGGCTGGATATTGGCAAGCTCAGGGATGAGAGAGTCGCTGAGGAGTTTGCGAACAGGCTGTGTGGACACTTGGGGGGTCTGGATGCTTTGGAGGGTCCTGAAGAGTTGTGGAGTGCCTTCAAGACCACCATCCTTGATGTTGCCGGTGGATGTCTTGGAACTCACCGCAGGGCAAAGAAGAATTTTGTCTCTCAAGGGACACTGGATACCATTGACCAGAGTCGCAGGGCCAGGGTGAATGGCAGAGCTGAGCTGTTCAGGGAGCTGAGGCATAAAACTGTACATGCACTGAGGGTGGACAAGGAGGCCTTTTTGCGAGGAATCTGTGAGGGGGTAGAGCATCACCTGTGGACAGGTGGTTCTCGTCCCGCATCCAGGGGAATTCGCGCATTGCGTTCATCCAATCCCATCCCTCGGAGCACTGCAGTTCGAGCAGAGAGTGGTAGGCTCTTGACAGCGGAGTCTGAAGTGAAGGCCCGCTGGGCCGGTTACGTTGAGCGGTTGTACCAGGCTGATCCACCAGCTGTCGAGTTGGACGACAAGGGTGTTAGAATCCCTGTTGCTGACCCTTAAATCAACTGTGGTCCACCTTCGCTTGTGGAAACGCGGTCTGCGGTGAACCGGTTGAAACAGGGCAAAGCTCCAGGTATCTGTGGCATCCATGCTGAACTTCTCAAGGCTGGTGGAAATGCTGCACTCGTGTCGTTGCATGCAGTTTTGTGCTCTGCCTGGAACACAGGTATCATCCCAACTGATTGCAAGAGGGGCCTTGTTGTTCTTCTCTGGAAAGGGAAGGGTGATCGCCAAGACTGCAACAACTACCGAGAGGTGATGCTGCTCTCAGTGCCGGGCAAGGTCTTTGCTCGGATAATTCTCGATAGGGTTCGCCACCATCTGCTTGAGCACCAGCGTCCAGAGCAGTCAGGCTTTACACCAAAGAGGTCAACGATTGACCGTATCCTTGCTCTTCATTTCATCACCGAACGCAGATGAGAGTTTCGGCAGGGGCTGCTTGCAGCCTATGCTGATCTCTGTAAAGCGTTCGATTCAGTGAATCGGGATGTCCTCTGGAGGATTGTTAGTCTTCGTGGGGTGCCACCAAAACTGATCGATCTGATTCTGAACTCTACTCTGGTACTGAGAGTGCTGTGAAGTGTGGTGGTACCATCTCTGACTTATTTCCAGTTGTTACTGGAGTTCGTCAGGGGTGTGTACTGGCCCCCACACTTTTCAGCACTTGTATGGACTGGATTTTAGGGAGGATGTCAGAGAGATCAAGCTGCGGTGCATCGTTTAGGGAATGTCAAGATCTCGGACCTTGATTTTGCAGATGATGCAGTCATTTTTGCGGAGACTAGATATCCTTTTGGGGGCCCTCGAGGTGCTGAATGAGGAGTCGTAGCCGCTGGGATTACGTGTTTCTTGGGTCAAAACTAAGATCCAGGCATTCGGTGACATCTTGGATGCTGCTGTCCTGTCTGTGTCTATTTGTGGTGAGGATGTTGAGGTCGTTGAGAGATTCACTTACCTTGGCAGTGATGTTCATGTCTCTACTGGCTGTGAGTCAGAGGTCAATAGACGTCTGGGTCGGGCCTGCGGAGTCATGGATTCACTGGATCATGGGGTGTGGCGCTGCCGGTACCTGTCCGGGAGGACGAAAGTCCGAGTCTTCAGGTCCTTGGTACTTCCAGTGTTGCTCTATGCATGCGAGACTTGGACTCTGACCAAGGATCTGAGACGGAGACTTAATTCCTTTGGTGCCAGGTCTCTTCGGAGAATCCTTGGCTATCGCTGGTCGGATTTTGTGTCCAACGAGCGGTTGCTGAGAGAGACTCGGATGAGATTTGTTTCCTGCATGGTCCGTGAGCGTCAGTTGCGGCTGTATGGACATGTGGCTCGTTTTCCTGACGCTGATCCTGCTCACCAGATTCTCTCAGCGGGGGAGTCTCGTGAGTGGAACAGGCCAGTGGGCCGACCACGTGCCTCGTGGTTGCAGCAGGTTGACCATCATCTCAAGGAGATGGGGATGGGCCTGGCATCTGCCTGGGGGATGGCCAGATGGAGGCCCCTGGAGTACCGGCAGAAAGTGGACGCAGCGACGAGCTGTTCTGACACATGCTCCCATACCTGACCTGACACATACAGTAGGATCCCAAGCCCACCAACCTAACCATTAAGCCAACATGAGGCATATTTGATGATATGAGTGAGGAAAGTGAAAAAAAGAAAAGATGTATCATTAAGAAACCATTGCGGGCTGTGTCAAATCAAGGCATTGTTGAGCAGGCCAAAAAAAGTAAGGCGAATTGAGACTGCAGTGAGGGCCAATGAGGTGACCAAGGATGAGCCATGAGAAAGGATCATTAAATCCTGCCGTCAATTATCTTCAACAGGGGTGTTTACATTAACCCAAACACCCAATTTTCCTTCATGCACTCCCTTGGAATTCCCTGAGTATGCATGCAAAGTTTGGGGCTGATAGATTCCATCGTTTTGGAGTTATGGAGGTGACGGTCTGATGGGCAGACTGACTGACGGACATGCACAATCATTTATTTTGGACTACCGGACACACACTGACATTTATTAGTACTAGTACGTGCCCGTGCATGCACGTACATGCGTGGCCGTACGTGCAAAAAAAAATAGAATAAAAAACTTTCAAACCGCGAGCCAGAAACAACAATGACACAGGCCATTCCTTCGCTCTCATGTGCCCGTACATGCGTGGCCATACGTGCAAACCAAAAAAAATAAAAAACTTTCAAACTGCGAGCCAGAAACAACCACACAGGCCATTCCTTCGCTCTCGCATGCCCGTACATGCGTGCCCTCTGCAGTGTGACGCTATTTTTGGGGGGAAAAAAGTACCAAAGCACCAACAAAAAACATCGAAAGGTACCAAAAGAAAACCCGTTGTTTAAATTTTGTCTCCGACTTGCTTATTTTCGATCGTAAGTTATCGCGTGTTTTAAATTTACTTCCTGGTTCGGAGCATTCCAGCTCACTCTGATGTTACCGAAATTTATGCACCATCTAATATGAAAACGATTATAACTTGGGGCATTGTGTTTATAAATGCGCATCAGAAATCGAGAAATTATTAGAATACACGAAGTCATCACTATCCGGAAGTCTGTACGTTTTAACCCGTAATGGGGAACGCGGCTGAGTTTCTCTTCCCCATCGGCCACGCCTACGCAGCAACGTGTCCTGCCATTGGTTGGTAAATAAATGGCCATAACTTGGGAACCACTTGTCTGATTAATATGAAACCTTGAAAAAGGCGCATACTCAGGTCCTCAGCAATATATCTGGCAAGTTTCAAGGTACTAACAGGTACTAACAGCCGTTCCTTCGCTCTCACGTGCCTGTCCGTGCGTGCCCGTACGTGCAAAAAAAAGAACAAAAAAAAGAGGAAGAATTGTGTTAGAATAATTACTCAGCAGAGTAGACAGTGGTAGGAATAGGGACCATAGCCTGAGAGTAAAGAAGAGGAGAGTTAATACAATAGTAAGGCAGGGTCCTTCAGTCAGAGAGTCGTTATGAATGCATGGAGTGGTCTCTCTGAAAAGGTTGTGGCAGCAGAAACAGTAGATAACTCCAAAATGGAATTAGATAGGTATCTGGAAGTATTGGAGATGGAGGGGTATTGGGATGTTGACAGGATTTTTGGAAGCTTAACCGTTAATGGGTGATTGCGTGCATTTGTGTGGAATGTTGTTTGTGGGGGTCTCATCAAGGGGTGTTGTGTGTTAGGTGAAGACTGTCCTGGGTAAAACAAAACACACACATCAATGTCCTGTCACCTGGAAAGAAAGAAAATCTACAAAAAAAAAACCTTAAAGAAAACTCAAGAAAGAAACTTCAGGAAAAAAATATACACAAAAAAAAGATCTTCAGAAAAAAAACAAAAAACATTTCTTCATATTTTTTTTCTCATACATGAAGTGAACAAGTCTGTTGAATTTCTTGTGGGTGATCGTGCAATACTTTGTTGTTTTGCTTTCAGCACTACTTGACGAGCCGACAAGGAAAATCGTTTGGAGTGCAGAGTAAGTAAACTTTTTTCTGTTGACCAATCTGATATATTTCCCGAGATGAACCTCACAATATTCCATGAAGATTGAATGCAGCGTTCTCCGTGTCGAATTTTGACCGGAATACCACTTCACCAATTACCTCGTCGTCAAATCACACTAATTCCCCATGCAGAGTAGTTGCCAAGTGCCAAGTACGTATGGATGGATGGATGGATGGATGGACAACCCAAAAATATAATGCCACCGGTGACTTCCTCACCGGAGGCATAAAAAAAAGGCATCAACAGCATGATAAAGCATTAGTTTATTACCATAACTTTTCTACAAACAAAACTCTTGCCATCAGGAACTCTGATTACAGATCCATATTAATTGGTGGTTAAATGAAAGATCATGACAAACAGGTTTAACTTCCCAATTAGCATTTGGATGCTGAATGAATGAAGCTCAAACCAATGAACAACTGAACAATACAGTCTTCAGAAACATTCAAAGCACACGTTTAATATCATTTTTAAGAGGGCCACAGTATTCTGAATGTTGAATGCTTCAGGAAGGATGGTGGGTTCGAGATTCAGAATATTTAAGTATTTGGAAACATCAACTTTGTAACATCTTAACATTCTTTTAAAAATAACAACTTTAAATCATGAAGCTTTTCAAACCAAGGCAAACATCCAATTGAAATATATCGATCCAGTGAAGATCTTCAGCCTTATCTTGTCATTCTACAAATCATATTGTTCACTGTGAAGTTGTAATTTTGTGTCATGTAATCTTAAAAAGAAAATGCTTTATAAATACAATGCTTCATTCTACATGTAACCAGGGCCAGATTGAGGGAAGGGAAGGACCAACGGGACATTTGTCCAGGGCCCAAACAACAGGGGGCCCACAAATACGATACATTTATTTACTTATAAATCTTGTATTATTTATTCCCTTGTTGACTCAAAGGTTGCAGAGCCAGGGAAGTGGTATATGGGGTCACACCTGTTATGTAAGGCTGCCAATTCGACTTTCCCCATCCAGTTTTTGATAAATTTGTGTTAAAGCTCCGTCAAAATCACTTTATCAATTCGATCTCACTCTATTAAGCTCTAACTGATAATTAGCTCAACCAAAAGCCTGGTGTTGGCTCAGTGGTTAGGGTGGTGGCTTGGGATCCTAGGGTTCTGAGTTCAAGCCCCGTTGGCCGCTGAATTAATACACCAGGGGGTTGACTCAGCCTGTCATCCTTCTGAGGTCGGCGAAATGAGTACCAGTTCCAGTGTGTGTACTGGTAGAGGGGCACTGCATCAGCGACACAGTCGCGCTTCAAGAAATGATAGCTCCCCCGGCAGCTAAGCTGCCATACGACCACCACCACCAACACCCACTGACGATGGACGGAGGTTAAATTTTCACCACTGACTGTTTGTTTGTGAACAAAATATCTCAAAAAGTGTTATGGATGGATTAGGACGAAATTTGGTGGAGAGCTTGAGCACAAGACAAGGACGAGATGATTAGATTTTGGTGAAGATCCAAATCTGGATCCAATACCGAGAATTTTTAAAGTGATTTTTCACCTTTGAGTGATTGGACTAAAAACGATATATTGTACGAAGTCTCAAAAAGTTGTTGATGGATGAAACTTAGTGAATGGGTTGGTCAGGTTACAAGAACAAGCCGATTCAATATTGGTTCAGGTCTGAATCCAGATCTGGCCCATCAGTGGGATACAAAATATAAACTAATCAGCTTGGTGGACGTACGCGCTCCATCGAGTGCCCTTCCAGTTTAAAATATTTCAAATTTATCTTCAGTTTAAAAAAACAAAAGTGTTGCAGTGAAACGTTTATAGATTTATAAACAGAAATGCTCTTTCTTCATTTTTCTCTTCGCACTACATTTCAAGGTTGGTGGTTGGGGGGAGGGGGGGTAATTCTTCGACTCGAATGTCCCGTTGGCTGTGAAACTTAAATCCGGCTCTGTCAGTAACTGTTCTGTGCAGTGTTAGTGCTGCCGAAGCAGTCTCTTTGGCTATTGGACACAATCCTGGACGGGTCGCCACTCCGACACAGTATACCAGCACGCTGGCACTCATTTTGCCGACCTCGGAAGGATGACATGCAGAGACAACCCCACCTGGTATTAATTCAACAGCCGAGTGGAATTTGAACTCAGGATCCTCGGATCCCAAGCCCACCACCCTAACCATGAAGCCAACACCAGGCATAGTTGACTTGATACAGCCTTAATGTACGAGTGATGGGGAAAAAAATGAGGTTTGGGTTGTGGTAATTGTAGTTTCCACGTCATTATTGCATAATTATGGTATTTGGAAATGCTCAAGGTGAACGCAGCAAAAATTGTAACAAGGATAGCATGGACTTGCTGCGGTAAAAAGATCAAAACTCCTCTGTACCAACATGACACGTACAGACCCATGGCACAGTGCTGAGGTAAACAATGGTGGTTGATTACCTTTTTAAGATTTCCTCAAGAACATGCTTGTTAGAGATGATTACCTAAACTGAGTTTAAAATCCATTTGTTAAATTTGGCACCAAAAGTCACAAGACATGACAATTTGAACATTCTTTCAACTGAGTGTGGTCCTCTGGACCCAATGTAACATTGTGAAATCAACACATATGGACCTTTGCTTTAATGACATAATTATAATCAAACTATTTTTGAAAATGCCTTTCATTTTTGAAAGTTTGTTGTTTTAAAAAAAATAAATTCCTGATTTGAGTGCAAAAGCTAAACAAGTACTTTTTTTGAATACGTAGTCCAGGTTCATCGAAGAGTTAGAACACTGAATACAGAAGGATGCAACAGGACAAAAGGAGCAGTAGAGGGAGGGGTGGACACCAACGAAGGACAAAATAGAGGGAGACTTGGACAAACAATCGGTGTTGGGAGTAATGGTGTGCGAGAAAGGACACATGAGGAAGACAAGATGGATGAAGATGGAAACTCAGGAAAGAAAAACTGGAAAGTTGGAAGGATGAGGACTTGGGTGTGGCTGGGGAGAGGAGGGGTGGAGAGTGGGGACGGCAAGGGGGCTACGAGTGCAGAAAAGATCATGGTTTTGGATTGGGGATGATCTGATTTGTCAAGTCAGGTCAGGCCAGATCAGATCTGTGACTTGTTGCAGGTATCATGTAAACCGGTACTAACCTGTTTCATGGTCGGTTTGTCGGCGACTAAACCGTCTCCCCCACCAGGTTTTCTGGTGAGGAGGGGCTATGATATGGACACCCAGCAGGATTAAAAAACAAAACCTGTCAAAGGGCAGAGGAGCTCCTTGTGAGCCAACAGCCATCCATTTCTCGTGCCCAACTGTGTCTGCAGATTTCCTCCTGCAGTTGGGCTGCTTTTTTTGGGGAGGAAGGTTTGTGGCAGGATTTGCACTCCGACCCCAATAAAACCATTTATGCTGCAAAACACATGAAAAAGGCAAAAAACATTCCAAACCCACTCCATGGGAGTACCTCCTGTGCAACTGACCTCCACAGGGCAGCGCACAGGATGATGGGATTGAGGCCAAGCCTTCAGGGCCCCCACTCTTTGGTGATAGGAAGAAAACCATGGGGTAACCATCCCAGGGTAGACTGTGGGAGTGTGTGTCGGAGAGGTGCTGAGGTGTCGTCCGCCAGACAGTGGTCTCCTTGGGTTAACCTGAGGCAGTCCCTTCAATTGAGTGCTTGGAATGTCCTAATATAAGAAGTTGATCGAAGAGAGAGTTGATCTTCTGTATCTGTTATCATCTGAGCTCAAGCATTTGAATATCGTTATTGCAGCACTCTCTGAGGTTCGGACACCGGATAGTGGCAAGATCATGGCAGGTGGCTGCACCTACTTTTGTTCTGGTCGCTCTGAGGGTTACCATTCCCAAGAAGATGTTCAAGCTGTGTCCAAAAAGCTGACTCCAATGATAATTGAGGTAACACCAGACAATAGGCGCATTACGAGACAAAGGATTCGTCACTCCTTGGGTGTCATTTCCCTGGTCTCTGGATATGCTCCAACTGAGGTGAGTGATCTCACCATGAAGGACAAATTCGATGCCATGCTCGAGTCTATAGTTGATTAGTGCCCCAGGCGAGATACTCCTCCAGTCTTGGTGGATTTCAATTCATCGACTGAACTGATAGGGATGGTTAAAAGACATGTGTTGGTCCCCATGGGTCTGGAACTGTGAACCAGAATAGCACTAAGTTACTTGATTTTGTCAGTAGTCATGGACTTGGGGTGGCTAGTTCATGGTTTCAGTGCCCACAGGCTCATCGCTGGACTTGTTATGCTCATGCTGGTGGTGTGGCAAAGGAGATTGACAATGTGCTCATTGATGGTTGCTGCAGAATGATCCAGAACTGCAGGGTATACAGGAGTGCTTATTTCTTCAATACCGACCACAGGCTTTTGGGAGCAAGTCTGAAGTTGCAGCTTAAATCTGGGAGAATGGTACCATCCCAGCCGAGGCTGGATCTTGGCAAGCTCAAGTATTAGAGCTGAGGAGTTTGCGAACAGGCTGAGTGGGGATTTGGGGGGTCGTGATTCTTTTGGGAATCCTGAAGAGTTGTGAAGTGCCTTCAAGACCACCATCCTTGATGTTGCCGGTAGATGTCATGGAACTCACGGAAGGGTGAGGAAGAATTTTTTCTCTCAAGGGACACAGGATACCATTGACCATAGTCGCAGGGCCAGGCTGAATGGTCGAATCTGGCATCCTATTGCATGCTTTTGACATGGTCTGGCACCCTGGCCTGCTCACCACCCTCTCTTCCTATGGTATCCTAGGCCATCTCCACTCATAGCTCACAGACTTCCTCTCCTGTTGCAGCCAACGTATGGCCTTAAATGGAGTTCTCTCATCACCTCTTCATGTCGAGGCTGGAGTTCCTCAAGGCAGTGTTCTGGGCCTTGGTCTTTTTCTGGTTTTCATTAATGATCTCTCTGACTCTCTGGAAAATCCTCTTTATCTCTTTGACTCCATCCGATCTGTACCATCTGTCATCCCTAAGTCTGGCAAGTCGCAGTTTCTTCGCTCTCTGCATATCTGGATAAAATCACAAACTGGTCCAACACATGGAACATGTCTTTCAATCCTGACAAATCTCACACGCTCACTATGTCTCTCCGAAAGGACAGTTTGGAAAAAACCCCCAATCTACTTTCTCAACAATACTCTGGAAGAAGTCCTTTCATTCAAGCTTCAAAGTCTCACTATCTGCCATGATCTTTCTTCTGAAAGACACATTTCTAACCTGGCCCCCAAAGCCAGGCAACGATTGGGAATCCTCCATCGTGCAAAGTTTCTTCCTCGGCAGACCTGAATTCGTGATCACGTACATATCTTTCGACCGCAGCCTGACAGAGTACTGTTCTTCCCTCTGGGCTGGTGCTCCTGCCTCTCACCTTTCTTGGCTTCACGCTGTGGAAACCAAGACATTTAGGATCATTGGAATCTCCCACTGTAATGCTGAGTCTTGGGGCCTCTCACTTTCTCACCGCAGGCAGGTCGGTGGTCTTTCTGTCTTCTACCATCTCCTCTCTGGTCTCACCCCCCCCTGCTCTCTCCATGTGACATTCCCCCCCCAAAAAAAATTCAGGGTGCTGAAGGTCCCCCACCATCCCCCTTCTGGTAAAACTACCAAAATCATGAATCACTGCTCACCTTCACTCTTTCATTCCTCTTTTTCCCCACCTTTGGAATAAACTCCCACACTCTCTTCAATCCCATTCTTCCCTCCAGGCCTTCAAACCAGCTGTTCACCACCACCATTTATCTTCCCCCATCGAAAACCACGATCTTTTCTACCCCCATTAATCCATCCCAACTCAACCTCCTTCAAATTCCCTGCTTTCATTCCTGAAAGTCCCTGTTGTGTCCATCTTGTATACTCCATGCTCCCTGCCCCATCCCTCCCCCTTCCACAGATCTCTTAAAGTCTCTGTTCCCCACTGTTTTGTCCTTCCCTCACCTGCCCCTCTTGTCTTGTGCCCCCATTGTTATGCTTTCTGTGTTAGCTTTCATACGAGCCTCGACAATGTATTAAAAAAAAAACATAAAAGGAAGGGATCGGCACACGCCTGCATAAAATGTCTCCTAACGCCTGCTGACAACCTTCCATGTGCAAAAGAACAATAGGGGGTGAATTCCCTCTTTCGTGGAATTCATGGCCACATCAGTGTTTGCTCTCTCGGTTTGGCATCCTGTGTCTTTCATCTCAGTGTGGACTCCCACTGCACTGATTTGGTGAGGACGTTTACCGGGCACTCAGTTTTGGACGTGCTGTCAACCGCTTTTACTGGAGTCGTAGTTTTCCCAATTTTGGGGACCTTCCGTGCAGCCTCAGTGTACGACAGTTTCTCCTGCGTCTTCACCTGTTGGATCTGGGCAGCTCTCCGGAATTCAGGACATCCTCTGAAGGCTGCACTGTGGTCACCAACACAATTGGCACAAAACATTTCTTCACGAGTACAGCTTCCGTATTCGTGCTCTCCATTACATCTGCACAGCGTTGTTTGTTTCTCCAGGCTGGAGCAGTATGACCGAACGTTTGGCATTTGTAGCATCTTAAGGGGGCTGGAATGTATTCCCATACAGTGAAGGCTTGATAGCCCAAGAAAACTTTTGGGGGAAGGACTGGGGTGTCAAATGACAAAACCACCAAGGTGGTATTGACTTTTACCCCGTCCCTGACCGTGGTGAGACGGCAGGCATCAACAACTCCTGCCTCCGCTAAATGACTCGTGATATCAATTTCAATGGAAGGATAAACCCCGTAAATGGCTCGTCAACTCTCCCTCAGATACCTAGGAATATGACACAAAACACGGACCCCGCCAAAATACTGAGCTTTCATAACCTTCTCCCATTGGTTGACTGATTCACACTTAATGAAGAGGTCTCCAGATCTGAGCTTTTTGGCATGATACACATCCCCAAATTCTTTGTTCATCAATTTTACCCTTCTTATTGGGTTGTCACAGCTTTGGGGTGTCACGCCGTCAAAAACCGAAACTATGACCAGAAGTTTGTGATTGTACTCTTCAGGGGTAGAGGGGCTCTGAACCACTTTGGGGGGTGTTCCAACCCCTTGGAACTCTCCCGCTGTGGTCTGCCCCTCTTCCTAGTTTGATTAACCCTCCATGAGGAACCCTTGTCATCATCACGAGAAATGTTGATCATCCTTGATCACCTCCTCCCGGAACCCCGGAAGATTAAGATGGCCAATTGAGTTTCGACTCGATCGTAATGTCGGCTTAATATGATATAGAATATCAGAAGAAAAAAAAAAGAAAAAAAAATAAAAAAAAGAAGAAAAAAGCCAATGAAAACTCCAAAACTCCAAAACCGTCCTATCAAAGCATCCGACCAAACCGCTCACCAATGATGACTGCATTCGTCATTTATACATCAGACGCACCTCCTGACTTCTGGTGAGCATTGCCGCGAGTTCTGTCTCACATGGTAAAAATGCATATTCTGCAGAGAACAACAATGGGAATTGACGGAGTCGTCGTCACACTCTACAACTTTTGATTTTCCCACCGATCACATCACGTCCCTTCTAGTTATCCAATGGGGATCAGCGGAGTGCTCATCACACTCCACATGTTTCGATTTTCCTGCTGATCACATCACGTGCCTTCTGGTTGAATGGTTCGCATGAGCAAGAACAATCGTTTGGGTGGCAGATGGATGGTTGTTCTCTGCAGATTATGCAGTTTTACCATGTGAGACATCATCTGTGGCGATGCTCACCATAACAGTCAGGTGTGTCTGATGTATAAATGACGAATGTGGTCATCATTGATTAGGGTAAGCTGGACTCTGGAAGAGGGGCGTGGTCTGGGGGAGGGGGGGAGTTCGGTGGGACGCCATTGCAGGACGGGTATCAGTTTCAAGGGTGCATCGGTTTTTCTAATATTCTGTGTCCTATTTAGCTAACATTACGATCGAGTCTTTACTCAATTGGCCATCTTAATCTTCCGGGGTGCCGGGAGGAGGTGATCAAGGATGATCAACATTTCTAGTGATGACGACGAGGGTTCATCTTGGAGGGTTAATCGAACTAGGAAGAGGGGCAGACCATGGCGGGAGAGTTCCGAGGGGTCGTAACCCCCCAAAGTGGTTCAGGGCCCCTCTACCCCTGAACAGCACGATCACAACCTTATGGGTATAGTTTCGGTTTTTGACGGCGTTGCACCCCTTAGCCCTGACAACCCAATAAGAATGGCAACATTGATTAACAAAGAATTCGGAGATGTGTCTGGTGCCAAAAAGCTCAGATCTGGAGACCTCTTGATTAAGTGTAAATCAGTCGACCAATGGAAGAAGATTATGAAAGCTCAGTATTTTGGCGGGGTCCGTATTTTGGTTTTGTGTCATATTCCTTGGAGTCTGAGAGGGAGTTTGAGGAGTCATTTACGGGATTGATCCCTCCATTGAAATTGATATCACGGGTCATTTAGTGTAAGCAGGAGTTGTTGACGGACGCTGTCTCACCATGGTCAGGGATTGGGTCAAAATCAATTCCACCTCGGTGGTTTTTTCATTCGACACCCCAATCCTTCCCCGAAAGGTTTATTGGGCTATTAAGCCTTCACTGTACGGGAATACATTCCAGCCCCGTTAAGATGCGACAAATGCCAAAAGTTCGGTCATAATGCCCCAGCCTGTGGAGGCAAACAACGCTGCAGCAAATGTGATGGAGAGCACGACAACGGAAGCTGCACTTGTGAAGAAATGTTTGGTGCTAATTGTGGAGTTGACCACAGTGCAGCCTTCAGATGTCCTGAATTCCAGAGAGCTGCCCTGATTCAACAGGTGAAGACATAGGAGAAACTGTCATATGCTGAGGCTGTCCAGATGGTCCCTAAAAGGGGGAAAACTATGACTCCAGTAAAAGCGGTCGAGAGCACATCCAAAATCGAGTGGCTGGTAAACGTCCTCACCAAATCAGTGGGAGTCCAAGCTGGGAATAAAGATGCAGAATGTCAAACCGAGAGAGCAACCACCGACATGGCCATGATTTTCACTTGAGGGAATCATTGGCTTCATCATTGAAGTCGTAAATTGTACAGCTCAAGCAGGGAGCAGATCCGAAAAAATCCATATCATTTCCTCTGCAGCCTTCAAACATCTGGGCTGGGAGGAGTTTAATTTCAAGACGATCAACAAAATATTCATCCAATCAACCCATAAACGCAGAGGTGTGTGCTCCAGGCAGTCCCAGGATTCCCCTGCTGATTCATGTAAATCTTCCAAGGATTAATACGAAGTGCAGCACTCTTGCGTCGGAGCTTACTAAATTCATCATTGATCTTACATCCACACTGGATATTATCGATTCGTTATTTAAGAAACCTGGTATAAAAGTCAAAATTGATTTAAGATTACCGGTTACATCCTTCAATGTATTCTCCGAATAAGCGTTCCGGATACACTTTGTTATCTGAGCCAGATGTCCCCTCGATTATTTAAATTTGTCTGGAAATTCAAAATGGAAATTGGGTGGACAGTATAAAGTTATTATTATTATGTTGTTTGTTTTTTCCTTTCTATTCTTGACTTTCATTTTTCAACATACTTTCCGGTTTTGGTTGTAACCTTGCGTTTGTGTGTGTGGTGTTTATCGAGCTTCACGGGTCTGACTGTGTCAATAAACAACAAATAGAAGAAGAAGAAGAAGAAGATCAATGATTAGATATTTATTGGAATGCCATTCTGATGAGGGCAAATAAGTCTGAAATCTCGATTAGTGGCTCCATTTGATGTTTAACTGATGATGACCATCTAATCTTTGCCTGGTTGACAGAGTCAGCGGGTCGAGGACTTTGTGTTGGAGGTGAAGCTTTGGTGTGGACTGTATCCAATGAGAATCTGTGGAGTGATTGTCACATTCCACATGTTTTGATTGAGATATATATATATATATATATATATATATATATATATATATATATATATATATGTATGTATAAATATCACGGGTTGAGAGACATAATGTTGTAACTGAAAATTTCCCATTTCCTGCAAATCGCTAAATAATGGTGTTGAAAGACACGAGAGCCATTTTATTCAATTTCGCCAAAAATGCAGTTACAACATTATGTCTTTCAACCCACGATATGTTTATGTATGTATATTTATATATTTATAGGCATAGTGAACATATGTGTATGTATATGCAAACATATGTATATGTTTATATATATTGTTACGTTTGAGGGGGGGTATGCATTCAAAGGGTAATTAGGATGTTTAATTAGGTATGCCATGCTGTTCGAGTTTACCAGGATCTCGATGTAATAAGTAGCAATTCAGTGGTGATAAGTTGTCTAGTAAATGTTCATTTCTTCAAGGGGGAAATGATAAATGTCACGTAATTAGATAGGGACACGGGATAGGGTAAGTGTGTCTGCGTAAACCCCTTTTGGTATTCTCTGAAGACTGGCCGTGACGTCACAGGACAGAGCAGCGGATGGCTCCGCCCCGTGATCACGATTGGCGGAAGGCGATGGCGGTGGGCCAATAAACGGCTCGATTGGAAGTGACGAGGACCAAGGATAAAAAGGGTTCTGTTCGGGGTCGAAAAGGAAGAGGAAGAAGATTACAGCCAAAAGATCGTGTTTTTTTTGGTGGGGAGGCTGTTGCGCGGAGAGCGTCCTTGTTGTTGTGCTGAGTCGATCGTGTTCTTCATCGTGTCTTGGAGCCTTGCTGAGCCTCGTCC
The DNA here is from genome assembly GCF_056783735.1 of Eptatretus burgeri. NCBI lineage: Eukaryota > Metazoa > Chordata > Myxini > Myxiniformes > Myxinidae > Eptatretus > Eptatretus burgeri. The sequence continues at coordinate 100,313,664 of NC_140966.1, read as the reverse complement.
CTCACCTTGGTTGGCTCTGGGGTTCTGCTGATTCGGAGTACGGGGTCGAACGGCGGGCGGACCTGCCTCCCTCTCCTGCTCGCAACTTGGCGCCAGAACTGGTTCCCTGGCGGCTGTGAGCGGACTTGGGCCAAGACCAGGAGGTCGACAGCACCATGGTTTCTCCTGCCCCCCTGACGAGAGCAAGGCCAGCTCGTCCGACGCCGATCCAGGAACAGTTGCGTCCACACCACGGTCCAGCCTGACCACCAGAAATAGCTACGTTGTGTGTGTGTGTGTGTGTGTGTGTGTGTGTGTGTGTGTGTGTGTGTGTGTGTGTGTGTGTGTGTGTGTGTGTGTGTGTGTGTGTGTGTGTGTGTGTGTGTGTGTGCGTGCGTGCTCGGTGCCTTAGAGGTTTGAAATCTGTATATTCATTGGAATTGTCTGTGTTTTTCCCCACGCCCGATCCCACACCATCCTGTCGAATCGCCCCGGATCCCTCTTCTTGCCGAGTCTTGTTATTTCTGGTAATAGTAAAAACGAATAAACATCATCAACTCAGTGAAAAGTGACTCGTGCCACCTTCCTCGTCCCGTTTGCGGTAGAGCGATTAGAACCGCCATGTTTGGGTTATAAACAAATAAATCGCCTCCATCGTTTCGGCTCATTCTACGTTGGTGGGACTGTTAAAGTCCCGTGGACGTCACATTGGTGTCAGGAGTGGGATCTTCGAACCCCTCTAAATTATATACCAGGATTAAAATCTCACCACGAATTGGAATCTAAAATTACTATAGAAAAGCGCGCGAGCGCGGGAAAATTTTGGCAGGATTTTTCAAATTTAAATTAATTGGCGGCAAACGGGACTTCTGCACCATGGCGGATGTGCAGATGTTTGAGGAGGAAGGCCACGTGTCTGGCAGCGAGTCGGGGGAAGAGGGGAGAGATGGGGGTAGGGTTGGAACCTCCCCCATTCCGAGCGTGGACCGTGCCTCATTGCCCGTAACGGGCCGGCAGTGCCGGAAACCGGTGCGATGCCGATCCAGACACTGTTGGAACGTTTAATAGGGGACATGACGGTACAAATGGCAAATCAATTCGTGACACAGAGGGCAGAAATGACGGCACAAATGGAAAATCAATTCGTGACACAGAGGGCAGAAATGACGGCACAAATGGATAATCAATTCGTGACACAGAGGGCAGAAATGACAGATCAATTGGGGGTCATGGGGGAACATTTGGGTGCACGGATTGATTTAATGAGGGATGAATTGGGGGGAAAGATGGAGAAAATGAAAGCTGAGATGCAGGAGTGTGTGGATGTAAAATTGGGAGAAATACAAAGTAAATTCGAGGATAGATTGGAGGAAACAAAGGTAGAAATTACATTGGAGGGGGAAAATATACGAAAAAAATTGGTCGATAAAATTGATGCAACGAACATTCGGGTTGATAAAGTGGATGAAAGCCTGGAACGTCATCGTGCCTGTGTGGATGCTCGTATGCAGCTGCAGGTTGAAGAGTGGGGAGAGCTGAGGAAGCAAGGGATGAATTTGGTGGAGGAGGTAAAAGGATTGGAGGCTTGTTTGGACGAACAAGATAAAATTATGAGCCAAGATGAAGTCTTGGATAAAGGCCTGGTAGAGCCGTCTTTTGTAAGTAGAGTGTCCGGGTTGGTTGAGGAGCAGCTACAAACTCACGACGGAGCCTTGGAGGAGGTTGTGCGGGCCCAGAAGATCCTGCGGGAAGAGGTGAATCGGTCCATTCAACATTTGGAGCAGGAGGCAAAATTGACCCATGAGACCCTCACCACAAAACATCTTTGGCCACAGTGGGCTCCGAAATTGGATACGCAGCCACAAGGGTGTTTGATCCCTGGGCTGGATTCGGACAAGGGAGAAACTGAGAAGCGGGCCACCGTAAAAGTGATCCCCCTGGTAAATTTCGACGGGTCAGGGAGCCTTGAAGCTTTTCTGACGGAAGTTGAGTGCATTTCCCGACTAAACGGGTGGAATGAGCAGGAACGTACAGGGAATTTGGTGGCAACGTTGCGGGGACCAGCCGCAGATGTGTTAAACGTGATCGCGGAGGGGATGTTGACCAGCTCCCACATTTGCGAGGCGTTGAGCCGTCGGTTTGGGTTCACGGCAAACTGTGATCTGGTGCGGGCCCAGCTCCAGCACCGCAGATTAAAGCCGGGTGAGACAGTGCAGGAGCTGGCACAGGACATTTACCAATCAGTCAGGATCGCGTATCGGGACCTTACAGTGGAGGCATGGGACAGACTGGCACTAGAGAAATTTTTAGCTGCTCTTCCTGACCCTGAGGTCCGAGCGCTAGTGGAGCTACAGGATCCACCCACCGTGCACCGAGCGGCCGAGTGCGCGGCCAGGCTGGCCTCTTGGAGGCGGCCGGGTCGGGTGCTGGTTCCCTGGCGGCTGTAAGCGGACTTGGGCCAAGACCAGGAGGTAGACAGCACCACTGTTTCTCCTGCCCCCCCCCCTGACGAGAGTAAAGCCAGCTCGTCCGACGCCGATCCAGGGACAGTTGCGTCCACACCACGGTCCAGCCTGACCACCAGAAATAGCTACGTTTTGTGTGTGTGTGTGTGTGTGTGTGTGTGTGTGTGTGTGTGTGTGTGTGTGTGTGTGTGTGTGTGTGTGTGTGTGTGTGTGTGTGTGTGTGTGTGCGTGCGTGCGTGTGCTTGGCGCCTTAGAGGTTTGAGATCTGTATATTCATTGGAATTGTCTGTGTTTTTCCCCACGCCCGATCCCACACCATCCCGTCGAATCACCCCGGATCCCTCTTCTTGCCGAGTCTTGTTATTTCTGGTAATAGTAAAAACGAATAAACATCATCAACTCAGTGAAAAGTGACTCGTGCCACCTTCCTCGTCCCGTTTGCGGTAGAGCGATTATAACCGCCATGTTTGGGTTATAAATAAATAAATCGCCTCCATCGTTTCAGCTCATTCTACGTTGGCAGGACTGTTCAAGTCCCGTGGACGTCACAATATATATACATATATATATATATATATATATATATATATATATATATATATATATATATATATATATACACATTTACAGATACATATTATATATTGTTGGGGATCTCCTCCACTCAGGCGTGCGGCAGAACGCTTTGAGCAAATTGCGGCCGCACTCGCCCACCGAACGTAGCAATCCAGTCGTAGCTTTCGGATCAACGCCGAAATCCAGCTACGGGTGTGTTTTTAATCACACCACAACCTTGTGAATGGTCTGCCCACGCTACAGGGTCAATCACCGTATTGTCGATTTACCTAATTATTCGCGCGGTCAGACTACCGAGAGGTTGTACCTCGACGGGACCCGTACGGACACGAGCCGCTGTAAGCAGCTCGCTCTGTTTGCGAATGCCAAGTGGTTTATTATCGCCAAGCCCCGTCGGACCCGATTATATTTTCGGCTATTAAAACCAGATAATATCCTGAGCGCAATTACGGCAGCTCAATGGAGGAATGGACGCAACAAGCAGGTGAACATTCAAACAATGATTTATTTATACACATGCATGCATGCAATGAATGAAGCAATGGGGGGGGGACAAGACGCGAGCAAACAAAAGAACTACAGCCGTTCTATTTATTATTTACACAATCACTTAGTCAGTTCACTACTTCAGGATAAGGCGTCATAACTTCCATGCAAAGAAAACCCCAGGAAAGGAAGGGATCGAACAGGGCCCCTAGGCCTTTAATGTTCCATGGAGCCGTGAGGACCGAAGGAGCTACGTGAGACCGTGCAGGTTACCTGCCCACCCTCGTGGTGATTCGCTGGGTGACCCTCGATGTCTCCGCCCACACTCGACTGGACTTCACCAGCTCCCGACTCCACTCTCGACTCCCACGGTGCCTCCAACAACGACCAAGGAGAAAGACCCTCTCACAACTCGCCAGCTGCCAACTCCCTCCTCAACTGCCTTCTCCGTCCTCAACTGCCTTCTCCCTCCTCAACTCCTTCTCCCTCCTCAACTGCTTCTCAGCGTTCCAACGCGGGCTCTTTATCGCCTTGGGGCGTTCGCCCCTCCCTTCTCGGTGCGCGGGGGGAGAATTCTGGGAGAGTTTGGCTCTTCTTTTGGCCCGATCACAGACATTCTTTCTTTTCGTCGTTCTGAGGGAAAATTCCAAGAGGGTGCGGCTCCTCTTTTGGTTTGTAGAGGAAGGTCGTCCTTCTGGATAATATGGCTCCTATGGCGGTGTTTGTGGAGATGGCGTGGTGGTTGAGATGTTGTGGTTGGCGCTGTGGTGGGGATGGCATGTTTGCTGAGATGTCGTTGTGGTGGTAGAGGTGGCATGGTTGTAGTGGTGTTTGTTGGCATTTTGGAGAAGGTGGTGAGGAGATGTTGTTTAAAATAAATATAAAAAAGAATAATACTACCTCAAAGATCACAGCCCAGTACACGAATAAATCCCTTTAGACATTGGTGGGGAAATCTAACTTGGAACACACACTTATCGACATAACTGATCTTCGGGGAACCTGAATGGTGTTCTGTGAACTTCCACAACCGTAACACTACCCCCTCCCCTTTTTACAGACTCGTCCCGAGTCGTCAAATTTTCGTGTGCTTTCATGTGGAAGTTTTCCCCTAGTACGATTTACCTTTGGATCCCTGAGTGTGACATTTGGTGTATCCGTGTCCCAAAAGTAAATAACCTCCTGGCTGAGTAACTAACGAAACAAACTCACTCATACAGACGACTTAACTAAATTGCCGGCGCGACGACAAACATGCAGGGGGAGCAAAACTCATTTACAATTTTATCTTAACTTATAAATTTACACTAAACCATGGCCTCGGACTGATGGACTCTGTGGGGAAAAAGGACATGGCAAAGTTAGTCAGTATTTTCAGGTGAGCGCTCCACAGCTGAAGGTCGGATGTCTTCGGGGCCTGTTCAAAAGGCCCCGTTGTCTGTCACAGAACCTTTTCATGTTTTCAGCTGCTGGAGGCAACTCACCCCATCCCGGCATGCCATATGCCATCCCACAAGCCATTTTTGAAGCAGGGAGCCAGGCTGCCCAAATGCCGTCTCTGGCTCATGAAACAATTGCAGATATGATCACAGAAGGTGGCCGGCTGCCCAATTGCAGTCCCAGGCCTCCCCGTTGAAATGAGTGGAGTGAACACAAAATGGTGCACGGGATGCACCAATGCAGTCCCCATCTGTGGCTGCCTGCAGGGCAGTCCCTGTGGAAAACTGGATTGGCACTGACTCAAGCAAACACAAAAATGAGCGGATGGATGTATGGATGGAAAACACTGTGCACTGGCTGCTCAATGCAGTCCCCTGGTGTAGCTGCCTGCAGGGCAGTCCCTGCAGAATACTGGATGGGCACCGACGCAAGCAAACACAATGGGCGGCGGGGCTGCCTACAGGGCAGTCCTCGCAACTTGCGCGATGATCCTGGCGCACATGGTAATGGATGGAATGGGGCAATGCAAACAGGGTAGCAGGCATTGGGTCAAGGCAGAGGCAGGCAGACAAGGCATGGCAAGGCAAGGCCGGAACAGGCCACTGTAGCACAAACAGGCTGGCATACGAAGCTGGCCGGCCTCTTGTCTCGTTCTGGAGGTTTGTGGAGGGAGTGCGGTGATGCCGGCCGGTCTGAAGGCAGGCTCGCAACTACCCTACTGTCTCCCTCCCAACCTATCGCTTTTGTCTGTCTCTGCCCATACCCACTCCCTGAGTTTGTAAATTCTCGGACTCTCTGGAAAATCCTCTATTTCTCTTTGCCGATGACTCCACCCTCTGCCGTACCATCTGTCATCCCTCAGACCAGCAAGCAGCAGCTTCTTCGCTCACTGCAGATCTGGATAAAATCACAAACTGGTCCAACACGTGGAACATGTCTTTCAATCCAGACAAATCTCACACTCTCACTATGTCTCTACGAAAGGACCGTTTACAAAATCCCCCCATCCACTTTCTCAACAATCCTCTGGAAGAAGTCTTTTCTTTCAAGCTTCTAGGTCTCACTATCTGCCATGACCTTTCCTGGGAAAGTCACATTTCCAACCTCGCCTCAAAAGCCAGTCGCTGACTGGGAATCCTCCGTCGTGCTAAGTCCTTCCTCGGCCCTCTTGAGCTCCTGACCACTTACAAAGCTTTTGTCCGTAGCCTGATGGAGTACTGCTCTCCCCTCTGGGCTGGTGCTCCTGCCTCCCACCTTTCTCGGCTTCACGCTGTCGAAACCAGGGCATTTAAGATCATCGGCATCTCCCGCAATGAAGTTGAGTCTTTGGGCCTCTCACTCAATCACCGCAGGTTGGTCGGTGGTCTTTCTGTCTTCTACCGACTCCTCTCCAGCCTTGCCCCCCCTGCTCTCTCTGCGATTTGTCCACACCACATTTCCACAGGGTGCTCAAGGTCCGCCAACAACCCTCTTCTGGTAAAACTACCAAAATCACGAATCACTGCTCATCTTCACTCTTTCATTCCTCTTTTTTCCCGCCTTTGGAATAAACTTCCTCACTCTATTCTTTCCCATTCTTCCCTCCAGGCTTTCAAAACAGCTGTTCACCACCACCTCTTATCTTCCCCCATCCAAATCCTCGATCTTTTCTACCCCCGATAATCCACCCAAGCCCACTTCCTTCATTTCTCCTGCTTTCCTTCCTGAAAGTCCCTGAAATGTCCTTCTTCTCTTCGCCATGTTCCCCGTCCCATCCCCATCCCTCTCCCTTCCACAGTTCACCTAATGTGTCTGTTCCCCACTGTTTTGTCCCTTCCACTCCCGCCCCTCTTGTCTCATGCCTCCTTGCTGTGAGTTGTGTGTTAGCTCTCATACAAGCCTCGACCAAGGTATACAAAAAAAAAAAATAATCCAAATAATTTAGCCCCAACTTATTTATTTATTTATTTTCCTTTTTAATTCGTCTCCCTAACCCCCCTTTTTGTCTCTGTCCGGCTAACCTATCGTGTCACCGAGCCTACTCCCAACCCCTATGTTCCCTTCCTGGAGGGGAAGAAGGGAGAGCTAGCATCCTGTCTTGAGGCCCAACAAAGCCTCAGAATGGCCTCCTCAGATCTCAGTGATCTAACCCAAAGTGGGTCCAGCGGCCTACAATGAGAGCGAAGGGATGTATGGTGCGGAGGGGTACACTTCCCTATCTACCCGAGCATTTATTAACTTTTAACTACCCCGGGGCTTTCAAAAAGCGCCTGTCGCTTAAACTATTGGTTCTACCAACCAAGATTCCCATCGCCTGTGTTGGTGTCCTTCCAAATTTGGGCCTTGCCCTCCAATTTTCCTTCGTGCCCTCGCACGGTCTCATGGCTGGGACGCGTAGCTCCCTTGGCAGGAACTACCCTCTGCCGATTCTCCAACTATGGCACCCCCGGGCCCTGCGACTGTCTCCGAGCCTACCAGCTCCCTAAAACCTGGGGAGTGCCCTCCATGGCTACTCCTGCTCGATGCTCACATGGCAGGCTGGCGCCACGGGCCCCTTCCCCGGGTGCCCGTGCCCACGACACTGCCCACGCGGCCATTGGCGCTCCGGGTCCCGCATCATGCGGGCCCACCCGTGCCCACTACGCTATCCCGGCCCCTCTTGGACCCTTGGCCTACCGCGGCCGACTAGCCCGGGGTGCCCACTAAGCGATACTCACCATTCGCAGCCATACTCCCAGCCGGTCAACAGGGCTCCTGCAACCCTCCAAACGTGTTTCGAGCCTCCATTTGCACCAACAGCAAAACGACCTCCATTTTGTCAATTTAACTAACCCACGAAATCACTTTACTCTGACCCCGGGGTCCCTTGGGCGGGAGTCACTCCTCCCCCCATCACTCATCGCACCATGCATTCCACATTCGCTCCATACACTCAGGCCCGCTGGCCCTCACTCACTCATAATGTTTCAATCCATCGCTCACATCGCTGAACGCTGCCATTCTTCTCACTGAATCCCTCATCTAACTCGTGCTCCCTCGTCATCCCTTCCAATACAGCACATTCCATTTTACTCTACGTAGCTAAGCTACGTCCCCTCTACACACTTCCAGTCTGTCCTTGTCTCCAAAAATCCCTTTTTCATTCTAAATCTAAACTAAAACCCCTCGAACTAATGCATTCCACGGGCTCCATGAGGAATTATCCTTGCCCCGGGAAGCCGGTCTAACGAAGCTCACCCATCCCCCTAACTAGTTCTGTTTCTGTGCCCAAGCAAGGGCGTCTTCCACCTCCTGCCCAGGGAATCCTGTATACTCGAAGTGGCGAGGCTTGCTTTTCTCTTTTTTTTTTTTCCATTGCGCACCAGCGCGGCAATTCACAAACCGCGCTCTTTTTCCGTGACGTCTTGGCAGCTGTTCGCGCTTCGCGCACCTCGTCCCTTCTCGGACGGTACCATCCGGCAGGGATTCCCCTCCTGCCGGATTCCAACCATACGTGCAGCCACGACGTCACCCTGCACACCACAAGCAAGCCTCACATTTCGAGGGGTTCCCCATGCGAGCACATGTGCTCTGCCCATCCGTAACCTGCGCTGTGGAATCCCCGATGACGTCACTCGCACCCCGAACCTGCGCGATTTCTCGCGCCAGCCGCGGTATGCGTAGCGCATCGGGGAAGCCGCTTCGCACGCTCTGCGAACAGAACGTGCAGCGCAGGCCACATGGAGCTTTACACGCATGCTCGCCTGGAGAACCCATCCAATCCAAATTCATATTCCAGCCTAGCTTCTGTCCGTCCGCGGGATCGGCTTACATCCACCGCATGCGTTTCCAGACCGGATTTCACTCACGCAGGTGCGCACGTGGCAGCCTTGTGCGAAGCACAGCACGGACCTCGCGAGCACTGCTGTGCAAATCGGCCACGGTCCTCGAAATGGCTACGGCCGCTACACGGCCTTTGTCCCTTGTCTGGCACCATCTCCATCGCCATTCAACACACGCACTCCTGCGTGCCATGACGCTTACACACCTCGCCATGATACCCTCACCCGGACATGCGGTTGCGTGTTCCCGCATGCCAACCGCCATCTCCCTATCATACCACTCTCTCGCACACGCGGTTTCTCTCACACACGCTGTTTCCCTCACACACGGTGTTTCCCTCACACACGGTGTTTCCCTCACACACGGTGTTTCGATCACACCCGGTGTTTCGCTCACACACGGTGTTTCGCTCACACACGGTGTTTCGCTCACACACGGTGTTTCGCTCACACACGGTGTTTCGCTCACACACGTTGTTTCGCTCACACACGGTGTTTCCCTCACACACGGTGTTTCCCTCACACACGGTGTTTCCCTCACACACGGTGTTTCCCTCACACACGGTGTTTCCCTCACACACGGTGTTTCCCTCACACACGGTGTTTCCCTCACACACGGTGTTTCCCTCACACACGGTGTTTCCCTCACACACGGTGTTTCGATCACACACGGTGTTTCGATCACACACGGCGTTTCGATCACACACGGCGTTTCGCTCACACACGGCGTTTCGCTCACACACGGCGTTTCCCTCACACACGGCGTTTCCCTCACACACGGCGTTTCCCTCACACACGGCGTTTCCCTCACACACGGCGTTTCCCTCACACACGCCGTTTCCCTCACACACGGCGTTTCCCTCAGACACGCCGTTTCCCTCACACACGCCGTTTCCCTCACACACGCCGTTTCCCTCACACACGCCGTTTCCCTCACACACGCCGTTTCCCTCACACACGCCGTTTCCCTCACACACGCCGTTTCCCTCACACACGCCGTTTCCCTCACACACGCCGTTTCCCTCACACACGCCGTTTCCCTCACACACGCCGTTTCCCTCACACACGCCGTTTCCCTCACACACGCCGTTTCCCTCACACACGCCGTTTCCCTCACACACGCCGTTTCCCTCACACACGCCGTTTCCCTCACACACGCCGTTTCCCTCACACACGCCGTTTCCCTCACACACGCCGTTTCCCTCACACACGCCGTTTCCCTCACACACGCCGTTTCCCTCACACACGCCGTTTCCCTCACACACGCCGTTTCCCTCACACACGCCGTTTCCCTCACACACGCCGTTTCCCTCACACACGCCGTTTCCCTCACACACGCCGTTTCCCTCACACACGCCGTTTCCCTCACACACGCCGTTTCCCTCACACACGCCGTTTCCCTCACACACGCCGTTTCCCTCACACACGCCGTTTCCCTCACACACGCCGTTTCCCTCACACAAGCCGTTTCCCTCACACACGCCGTTTCCCTCACACACGCCGTTTCCCTCACACACGCCGTTTCCCTCACACACGCCGTTTCCCTCACACACGCCGTTTCCCTCACACACGCCGTTTCCCTCACACACGCCGTTTCCCTCACACACGCCGTTTCCCTCACACACGCCGTTTCCCTCACACACGCCGTTTCCCTCACACACGCCGTTTCCCTCACACACGCCGTTTCCCTCACACACGCCGTTTCCCTCACACACGCCGTTTCCCTCACACACGCCGTTTCCCTCACACACGCCGTTTCCCTCACACACGCCGTTTCCCTCACACACGCCGTTTCCCTCACACACGCCGTTTCCCTCACACACGCCGTTTCCCTCACACACGCCGTTTCCCTCACACACGCCGTTTCCCTCACACACGCCCGTTTCCCTCACACACGCCGTTTCCCTCACACACGCCGTTTCCCTCACACACGCCGTTTCCCTCACACACGCCGTTTCCCTCACACACGCCGTTTCCCTCACACACGCCGTTTCCCTCACACACGCCGTTTCCCTCACACACGCCGTTTCCCTCACACACGCCGTTTCCCTCACACACGCCGTTTCCCTCACACACGCCGTTTCCCTCACACACGCCGTTTCCCTCACACACGCCGTTTCCCTCACACACGCCGTTTCCCTCACACACGCCGTTTCCCTCACACACGCCGTTTCCCTCACACACGCCGTTTCCCTCACACACGCCGTTTCCCTCACACACGCCGTTTCCCTCACACACGCCGTTTCCCTCACACACGCCGTTTCCCTCACACACGCCGTTTCCCTCACACACGCCGTTTCCCTCACACACGCCGTTTCCCTCACACACGCCGTTTCCCTCACACACGCCGTTTCCCTCACACACGCCGTTTCCCTCACACACGCCGTTTCCCTCACACACGCTGTTTCCCTCACACAAGCGGTTTCTCTTACAAACAGCCTTTGACCCACGCTATGCGCGCGTTTCAGCACGCATTTTGCCACACTCGTAAACACACACACCGGAACATTCGCGCTGGGGAATCACGCTACCACAAGCGCTTTTGGGGTTTCCATACCCCCCCCCCCCAAGCTCGGCGTGTACCCGATCGCAGCACTCGCCCGCTCTACCTCGCAAAGCTCTACCAGACTCACCTCGTCGTGATCTGCTTCAAGGGGCCATATTCCCAACCCTCGTTCCTGAAGGAGGCTATCCTGCTGCTCGCACCGGGTCATGCGACATTCCCCAAGCTCACCCTCATCGTCCCTCATAAACTCCATGTGTGTGTGTTCGTCTTTAGTTTCTTTTAATTCACCCTCTATCTCCTGCGTCTCTTATTTCTTTTAATTCCTGCGTCTCCCTTCATGTCTCTGTTAATTCTATTTCCTTCATCGTCTTTACGTGTCTTGTACACGTCTCAGTCAGCCCATTTATTTTTTCCCTCTCTGTTACCGTCACTCTCTCTGTCATGACTCCCGCCCAACACGTCTCCCCAATTATTTTGTCCTCACCCGTCTCCATTGCGGGGCCGACACAATTCACCCTCCTCCCTAGCTCGTTCGCTCCAAGTGGCGCCGCCTTTTTGTGCTCTGTGTCCACGTCTCGTCGGTCGCAATCGCCATTATGCCCTCCGTGCCAGCCTGCAGGCTTCGCCCTATGCGCTGCATCTCACCCCTCATTTCTTTCATTCGTTGCACATTTGCATTCATGTTTTTTATTTCTTCCTTCATTTCCTTTTTCATGCCATCCATTTTGCTTTCCATTTTGCACGCATTTTCATATATGTTGTTTTTCATTTCTTTCGCATTTTCTTTCATTGTCTTTTGTGGCCATGTTATCCTTCATTTCTTGCATCATCTGCATCAACATTTCCCCCACCCTGTTGATTTCAGCCGACCCCGACGAAGCCGAATCACCTCGATCCGTCGCGGTTTCGCTGGGGAACCGGGGAGGGAATTTCACGGAGGAGGGGAGGTGTCAAAAGCCGCCACCGCCCCCGCGCCCATTTTGAGCTCTGCGTTTGGTTGTGGGGGGTGTTCAACCTGCATGGGAGTGTCCTGCACGGTAATTTCGTCCTGGGCCATAGATTCTACTACTTCATACTCGAAACCACCCTGCCCCTGCTTGCCTTGAGCTGCCATTTTGCGTATCGGTAAAAAAAATTTCCACGCTCGGATTTTGATGGAACCGGAGGGTCGCCTCGTCCACCCTTGATCCGGATCCGTTAATTTTGTTTGGAGGCGGGATAGATTTGAATCCCACTTCCTGACATTTAGATCTCCGCCACTCTGTCGAGCGGCCGACCGCTTTTAGCTAATTGCGGCCGCACTTGCCCATCGAACGTCGCAATCCAGTCGTAGCTTTCGGATCAACGCCAAATTCAGCTACGGGTGTGTTTTTAATCACACCACAACCTTGTGAATGCCCTGCCCGCGCTACAGGGTCACTCGCCGAATTGTCGATTTACCTAATTATTCGCACGGTCAGACTACTGAGAGGTTGTACCTCGACGGGACCCGTACTGACACGAGCCGCTGTAAGCAGCTCACTCCGTTTACGATTGCCGAGCGGTTTATTATCGCCAAGCCCGTCGGACCCGATTATCTTATCAGCTATTAAAACCAGCTAATATCCCGAATGCAATTACGGTAGCTCAATGGAGGAAAGGACGCAACGAGCAGGTGAACATTCAAACAATGACATTTATTTATACACATGCACGCATGCAATGAATGAAGCAATGGGGGGGGGGGGTGGGGACAAGTCGCGAGCAAACAAAAGAACTACAGCCGTTCTATTTATTATTTACACAATCACTTAGTCAGTTCACTACTTAAGGACAAGGCGCCACAACTTCCATGCAAAGAAACCCCAGGAAAGGAAGGGATCGAACAGGGCCCATAGGCCTTTAATGTTCCACGGAGCCGTGAGGACCGAAGGAGCTCCGCTGCAATTCGCAGTCGCGCACCTTGCACCTTGCCCGTGATGTCATGGCAGCTGCTCGCGTACCTCTTCCCTCTTGGACGGCACCATCCAGCAGGGATTCACCCTCCTGCCGGATTTCAACCACACGTGCAGCCAAGACGTCACTCTGCCAATTACAAAGCAAACCTCGCATCTCGAGGGGTTCCCCACGCGAGCACATGTGCTCTGCCCGTCCATATCCTGCGCCGTGCGCTCTGCGAAGAGAACACACTGCGGAGGCCACGTAGAGTTTCACAGACCCACCCGCCTGGAGAACCCATCCATTCCAAATCCATAGACCCAGCCGAGCTTTTGTCCGTCGCGGGATCGGCAACATTCACCGCGTGCGTTTCCGGACCGGGTTTCACTCCCGCAGGCGCGCACGTGGCGGTCTCGTGCGCTGCACAGTCCGAACCTCGCGCTCGCCACTGTGCAAACTCGGCACGGTGCTTGAAATAGCTATGGCCGCTACTCGGCCATTGTCTCTTTATCGCCGTCGTCGTCGAGATTCGACCCACGCACTCCTGCGTGTCACGACGCTCGCATTCCATTCCATTACACTCACTCTCGGAGACGCGGCTGCATGCTCCCGCATGCCCACCATCATCTCCCTCACATACAGCAACCTCACACACGCTATCTCTCTCATACAGACCCTTTCACTCACATACACTCTTCTACTCACACACGCGGTGTTTCACTCACACACGGGATTTCATCCACACACGGGGCAATCACACTGGGGAATCGTGCCACCCCAAGGGTTCCCGGGGCCTCCATGCCCCCCAAGCTCCTTGTGCACCCGTCCGCAGCACTCGCCCCCTTGAACTCGCTCGACGCGACCGAACTCACCTGGTCGTGATTCGCTTCAAGGGAGAATAGCGGCTCCCTCCGTTCCCGAAGGAGGCTATCCAGCTGCTTGCACCGGGTCACTACACGTTCTGCCAGCTCACCCCCATTAAGCCTCGCTACCTCTGTGTGTGTGTTCGTCTTTCACCCTGTCTTTATCGTGCAGTCTCTCCTCTTTTTTTTTTTATCTCCCGCGTCTCCAATTACGTTTCTGTCACCTCATGTCTATTGGTTTCTTCCTGGATCTTTTTGAGTCGTTCATTCTCTTTCCGGAGTTTTTCCATCTCCGTGGACTCCAACTTTGCTCTCTCCTTGAGTTCATTAATTTCAATCTCATTTTGTTTTTGTTTTCGACTCCACAGTCTCTCATGTTCTTCATTCTCCAATCTCAATCGTTTCTTTCAATTGGCTCATTTCCTTCTTGTGTTTCATTTGCTGTTCTCTCATTACTCTTCCTTGTTTCCTCTCCTGTCCTTTCTTCTCCAATCTCGTGGTTTTCTTCATTTGGTTAATCTCCTTTTTGTGTTTCATCCGCTGTTCTTTCTCTATCTCCTCGTACTCCAGCCTTGCCTTTTCTTTCAATCGGTCAACCTCAGCTTCATGTTCTTTTTGTTTTCTATCCCATTGTTCCTCTCGTTCTTCCCTCTCCAATCTCGTTGTCTCGCTCAATTGTCTGATTTCTTTTTCCCGCTTTATTCCTTGCTCCTTCACTCTCCCCTCGTACTCCAAACTGTTTTTTCCTTTTGTCGTTCAGTTTCAAATTCATACTCTTTTTGTTTTCTATTCCACTGTCTTTCTTGTTCCTCACTCTGCAATCTCGCTTTGGCTTCCATCTGTTTGATTTGTATAGTGTGGTCCCTCAACGTCTTATTCTCTGTTTTCGTTCTTTCTTCCCTCAACATTCTCAACTCGTTTTGTAATTCCGTCTCTTTGTTTTGGTGTTTCTGTAACTCAGAAGCTTTTTTTCAAATTCCTTTCTCGTCTCGACACCTCTTTCCCATTCTTCCTTCCTCTTTTCATCCATTTTCTTGCCCATCTCTATGATTCTCGTTTCTTTTAATTTTTTGGACGTCGTCACCTCGTGTCTCGTCTTACACGTTTCGGTCTCCCCATTAATTATGACCTCGCCCGACTCCATCGCGGGCCGGACAGCCTTGCACTCCCTCTCGTTGTTTTGGAGTCTCCGCCATGTGGCGTCGCCATTTTCTCACCCGCGGTCCGCATTTCCTTTCCCCATGCCCATATCTCATCCCTCATCTGTGTAATCCTCTCCATTAGTAGTTTCCCTTCAGGCGAAGTCAGCTGCCTCGATC
>NC_140966.1:100283313-100293313 GCF_056783735.1 Eptatretus burgeri | reverse complement strand
TTCTGACAAAGTGAAGAGCTTCCTGTCAAACCTCGACTCAGATTCTGCAACCGGTCCAGACGGAATCAGCCCACGTGTCCTCAAAGCCTGCTCTTCTGCTCTTGCTCACCCTCTCTCTGTTATATTCACCCTCTTATTTGCTCAAGGTCATCTGCCATCTGCTTGGAAATCAGCAAACATTACTGCCCGACACAAAAAGGTGCAAAAACAGATCCCTGCAACTACAGACCAATCAGCCTTCTTCCAGCAAGGTTATGGAATCCATCATCACTTCAGACATTAAATCTTTCCTCTTCTCCAATGGTCTGATTTCCGAGCATCAATTTGGTTTCAGACCAGGTCACTCTCCCCTGGAGATGTTGCTTCTGCTCTCCCAACAATGGATGGAGGTCCTCAATGCAGGACATGAAATCAGAGCCCTATCCCTCGACATATCACATGCTATTGGCATGGTCTGGCACCCTGCTCTGATCACAAAACTCTCTTTCTATGGTACCATCTGTCATCCCTCAGACGGGCAAGCAGCAGTTTCTTCTCTCACTGCAGATCTGGGTAAAATGACAAACAAAAAAATCCAACACGTGGAACATGTCTTTCATTCTGGAAAATCTCACACTCTCACTATGTCTCTCCGAAAGGACCATTTGAACCCCCCCCCCATCCAATTTCTCAACAATCCTCTGGAAGAAGTCCTTTCTTTCAAGCTTCTGGGTCTTACTATCTGCCATGATCTTTCCTGGGAAAGCCACATTTCCAACTTGGCCTCCAAAGCCAGTCGCTGACTGCGATTCCTCCCTCGTGCAAAGTCCTTCCGCAGCCCATCTGAGCTCCTGACCACATACAAAGCTTTCGTCCACAGCCTTATGGAGTACTGCTCTCCCCACTTTACTGGTGCTCCTGCCTCCCACCTTTCTTGGCTTCACGCTGTGGAAACCAAGGCATTTCGGATCATTGGCATCTCCCGCGATGAGGCTGAGTCTTTGGGCCTCTCACTCTCTCACCGTCGGCACGTCGGTGGTCTTTGTCTTCTACCGTCTCCTCTCTGGTCTCCCCCCTCCCCTCCTCTGTGCCTGCGATTTTTTTTTTTTCCCGCCTTTGGAATAAACTTCCTCACTCTGTTCAATCCCATTCTCCCCTCCAGGTCTTCAAAACAGCTGTTCACCACCACCTCTTGTCGTCCCCCTTCCAAATCCACGATCTTTTCTACCCCCATTAATCCACCCCAAACCCACCTCCTTCAGTCCCTGCTTTCCTTCCTGAAAGTCCCTGTAATGTCCATCTTGGATACCCCATGTTCCCCGCTCCATTCCTCTCCCTTTCAAAGATCTCCTAATGTATCTGTTCCCCACTGTTTTGCCCTTCCTATTCCCGCCCCTCGTCTCGTGCCCCCCTTGCTGTGCGTTGTGTGTTAGCTCTCATACGAGCCTCGGCAAGGTATACAAAAAAAAAAGTTCGAATTGTGAACATACCCCGTGGAAGTTCATTCGCACAACTCTCAGGTATGCGATAGCATGGACGACAGATAGTTATGAGATTTGGTAAGATTTTCATCGCATCAGAACAAGAAACCAGAACACCTCACAAGAGTGAGGCAAGAGTGAGGCTAGTTTCATATCATCATTGACGACTTAATTTTACGTTGGGCAATTTAATTTTTTTTTTTTTTAATAACAATTTTGAGAAAATGGGCCAAAAGGGCCAGAATCACACTTTGGGCTCAGTTAATGCCTGGGGAATGATCTCGAGAATATACCTGTCCAAGTTCGGTTCGGTTCCATCCACTAATAACCGATAAATAACAATTTTAAGAAAATGGGCCAAAATGGGCCGTTTCTCGGCCCGAAGGGCCACAATCGCACTTTGGGCTCAGTTAATGCCTGCACATGTTTCAAGTATATGCCCGTCAATTTTCATCGAATTATGTTCACGAATAATGGAGAAATAGACGTTCAAATGAACTATACACAAGAAAAGGGAGAACGTGAGCGGCGCTTAGACCCCGTGGAGTGGAAGACCCCACGGGTTAAAAAAAACCCTCAAAAATAATAAAATCTTGTCAACTGAGAAGATCGATGTGTTCAGAAGGGTGTGTTCCATAACCAATCATATTGCAGAGCGCTCACCAAGTGGCTCGCTTGATTTTAAGCACTGAAGCAAGCACTGCAACAAAACGGTTGGTAAGGAACAGCTGGCTTGGCAAGCGATAGCAAGCTGATTGGTCGCGGAAGAAAACCCCAATGGATAGGATAAAGACTTCAACCAAGACGTCGCTGCCAGAGCTTTGGAAACCAGTGCAGGATACGGATTTTGGATGTTGCTGATCATCAATGTCACCAGAAATCAGCCACGACTTAACGGAACTTGATAACTGGTTATAATATTACCGATAGATGTGTGGACCAGTAACTGTGAGCCGGTACACCGCCCATGTGTAAGTAGATATAATTTTCTCCATATTATTCTCTGGCGAGTATTAAACAAAGCTTATGAACCTTAGGAATATGGTTATGCATCAAATAGAGGTCACAGTTGGGCCGTAAATGTGTCGGTGGCAATATCACACTTGAAACCATTGCCATTCGAGGCCTCAATATCGGCTTTCAACAATCAATATACAGTCCACATATAATGTGATCATGGCTCGAGAAATTGAAGAGACAATGGGAATTCATCATTCATGCATAAAGACTCCTGCAAGCAGTTTTGTTCGCTAAAGATCGTTACCCTGACTTTGAGGCCTAGCAAGTCAAGACGCCACTGATCTGTTTGTCTGAGTGGGACGCGATAAGTATAAAATGCCTTAATCACGTCGAGTTTCCTCTAAACTTCTTCCAGTCTTACAGCGACTGCTGAAAAATGTAACTGCACGTTGGACTGAAACGTTTGTGGTTATTTTAATTTTTAGCTCACCTGGATTTTAGTCTGGGGAGCTTATGCAATTGAGGAATGTCCCGTGGTGAGACAGGCAGGCAGTCAGTCAGTTACAGTCAGTCAGTTACAGTCAGTCAGTCAGTCCGTCAGCACTTAGTCATTATCGCTTGAATTAATGCTCGCTTCAACGAAACACGATTTTCATGAAAATTGGCCACAAGCTTCATAGCTGATGCCTAACGAAGATGTATTGACTGCATCAAAATCTGCACTCATTCAATGGGTCTATGGGGGGGTTGGACCCCAACTCCCCACCAAAATAGGTATTTGCCCTCTCTTCTCCAAAACTGCACAAACAATTTTGATGAAACTTGACCATAACCTTCATCATCAGTGATGTACCAAAGTGGATTGACTGCTTCAAAATCTGCACTCATTAAAGGGGTCTAGGGGAGAGGGATGGGTTGACCACACAAAATAGGTATTTGCTCTCTTCCTGGAAACTACACAAACAATTTCGATGAAACTTGACAACAACCTTCATCACCCATGATGGACCAAAGTTTATCAACCACATCAAAATCTGCACTCACTAAGGGGTCTCCGGTGGGGGAGGAGAGGGAGAGGTTGACCCCACAAAATAGGTACTTGGTCTCTTCTTGGAAAATGCAGAAACAATTTCGATGAAACATGACTACAACCTTCATCACCCACGATGTACCAAAGTTTATTGACTGCATCAAAATCTGTGCTCATTAAGGTGGTCTGCGGGAGAGTTTTTGACCCCCCCAAAATAGGTATTTGCTCTCTTCTCTGAACTATACACACAATTTCAATGAAACTTGACCACAGCCTTCATCACCCATGATTTACCTGAGCTTGTTCACAGCATCAAAAAATTCAGATCTGCACTCATTAATGGGGTCTATGGGTGGAGGGGGAGGGTTGACTCCCCAAAATTGATATTTGCTCTCTTCTCTGAAATTACACACAATTTTAATGAAACTTGACCGCAACGTTCATCACCCGTGTTCTCCAAAATAGTATCGACTGCATCAAAACCTGCGCTCAATAGAGGTGTCAACGGGAGGTTGAGGTGGGGGGGTTGAACCCCCAAAATAGGTATTTGCTGTCTTCTTTGAAACTACACACACAATTTCGATGAAACTTGTCCACATCATTTATTACCCATGATATACCAAAGTTTGTTCACTGCATTAAAAAAAAATCATGGTCTAAGTGGATCTGCAGGGGAGTTGTGTGACTTGCTCCTGATACAGGTGTGCTTCTAGATGCGCGGTCCTATTTTTGCAATTATTGTGCTGAAGTAGACAGTGTATAATTCTTCTTCCTCTTTCGGCTTGCTCCCGTTAGGGGTCGCCACAGCGGACCAACTGTCTCCATTTCGCTCTATCCTCCACATCTTCCATTGACACTCCAACCACCCGCATGTCCGCCCTCACCGCATCCATGAACCTCTTCTTTGGCCTTCCTCTTCTCCTCCTGCCTGGCAGCTCCATCTTCAACATCCTTCTCCCGATATACTCCGTTTCCCTCCTGTGCACATGTCCAAACCATCTCAATCTCGCCTCTCTCACTTTGTTTCCAAACCGTCCTACCTGCGCTGTCCCTCTAATACACTCATTTCTTATCCTATCCATCCTCGTCACTCCCAACGAGAATCGCAGCATCTTTAACTCTGCCACCTCCAGCTCTGCTTCCTGTCTTTTTGTTAGCGCCACCGCCTCCAAACCATACAACATAGCTGGTCTCACTACCGTCTTGTATACTTTCCCCTTCACTCTTGCAGCTACCCTTCTGTCACAAATCACTCCTGCAACTCTTCTCCACCCACTCTATCCTGCCTGCACTCTCTTTTTCACTTCTCTCCCACACTCTCCGTTACTTTGGACAGTTGATCCCAAGTATTTAAACCAATCCACCTTCCCCACCTCAACTCCTTGCAACTGCACCATACCACCACCCTCCCTCTCATTTACGCACATGTACTCCGTCTTACTCCTACTGACTACCATTCCCCTTCTCTCCAGTGCGTTCCTCCACCTCTCAAGGCTCGATTCAGCCTGCTCCCTACTCTCCCTACAGATCATGATGTCATCCGCGAACATCATGGTCCATGGAGACTCCAGTCTGATCTCGTCCGTCAACCTGTCCATCACCATTGCAAACAGGAAAGGGCTCAGAGAGTCGATCCTTGGTGCAATCCCACTTTAACCTTAAACCGGTCCGTCATTCCTACCGCACACCTCACCGCTGTCACACTGTCCTCATACATATCCTGCACGATCCTCACATACTTCTCCAACACTCCCGACTTCCTCATACAATACCACAACTCCTCTCTTGGCACCCTATCATAAGCTTTCTCTAAATCCACAAACACACAATGTAACTCTTTCTGGCCTTCCCTATACTTCTCCATCAACATTCTCAAAGCAAACATCGCATCAGTGGTGCTCTTTCCTGGCATAAACCCATATTGCTGCTCACAGATCATCACCTCTCCTCTCAACCGAGCTTCCACTACTCTTTCCCACAACTTCATGGTGTGGCTTAACAACTTTATCCCTCTGTAATTTCCACAGCTCTGCACATCACCCTTATTCTTGAAAATCGGAACCAGCACACTTAATCTCCACTCCTCCGGCATCCTCTCACTTTCCAAGACTTTATTAAACAATCTGGTTAACAACCCCACTGCCATCTCTCCTAAGCACTTCCATGCCTCCACTGGTATACCATCTGGGCCAACCGCCTTTCCACTTTTCATCTTCTTCATAGCAGTCCTCACTTCATCCTTACTGATCCACCCCACTTCCAGATTCACTATCTCCACCTCTTCCAACCTTCTCTCTCTCTCATTTTCTTCATTCAGCAGCTCCTCAAAGTACTCCATCCACCTTCTCAACACACTCTCCTCGCTCGTCAGCACATTCCCATTTGCGTCCTTTATCACCCTAACCTGCAGCACATCCTTCCCAGCTCGGTCCCTCTGTCTTGCCAATCGGTATAAATCCTTTTCCCCTTCTTTTGTATCCAACTTCTCATACAGCTCGTCATATGCCTTTTCCTTGGCCTTAGCCACCTCTCTTTTGCTTTTCGACGCCACTCCTTGTACTCCTGCCGACTTTCTTCATCTCTCTGACTATCCCACTTCTTTTTGCCAACCCCTTCTTCCTTATACTTTCCTGTACTTCCTCATTCCACCACCAAGTCTCCTTATCTTCCTTCCTCTGTCCAGATGTCACACCAAGTACCTTCCTAGCTATCTCCCTCACAACTTCTGCTGTCGTTGCCCAATCATCCCACCCATCTTTACCACCATCCAATGCCTGTCTCACCTCCTCCCTAAATTTCACGCAACAGTCTTCCTCCTTCAGCTTCCACCATCTGGTCCTTGGTTCAGCCCTCACTCTCTTCCTCAACCTCACCTCTAAAGTCATCCTACAGACCACCAATCGATGCTGTCGAGCTACACTCTCCCCTGCCACAACCTGACAGTCACTAATCTCTTTCAGGTTGCATCTCCTACTTAAGATGTAATCCACCTGTGTGCACTTTCCTCCACTCTTGTATGTCACCCTGTGTTCCTCCTTCTTCTTGAAATACGTGTATAATTGTATCACTGATAATGCAGTACGATTTCATTCCTTGTAAATCTGTCTGCCTTTTATCAGAACATAGTACAAAACTGACAATTGATTGATGATACAATTCAAACAAAGCACTGGATATACAACCTCATTTCTCAATAATATTACTTTTTCTTCCACAGTTTCGCTTCTGGAATATTAAACCGGTTGAAGGCAAGGCTCTACCCGTGCGACTTTGTGATACCATGGGCTTGGAAGAAACTGACAATGGGATTTCTGAAGAGGACCTTATCAGCACCATCAAGGGACACATTCGCAAGAATTACATCGTATGTTTGGTGTCATGTTGTGTTTTGCATTTTGAAGTGTTAAGACTCAAGAAAACTTTCCAAACCTCAAACAATACATTCCGAAGACGATGCGACACTTTCCATTCAACATATTAAAAAATAATTAACAAATAATTTTGACCAGTCATAGTGTGTGATGACTTCTGTGGTTCCTGCTGCTTCCTTGCTTGATACTCAGCCTTTTCGAAGAATATAGCAGACAAACAATGAGAGGTTAGGAATCATTACACAGGCTTTCTGGTCAGAATGGCCTCCTCCAATGAAATTCCATGGAAGGAACTCAAAGTATAATCAATAAATATTATCAAATGCCCACTCGGATTGTGATGAAAAAATTATGACTCGAAAGGAGAGGATGGAAACCTGGATTTAAGGTGCTTGGATGAGAATACCACCATCTCTGTCTTGTATTAGTTTCTATAAATACACCATTGCGAGTGTTGCTATTTATAACATTTGCAGAATCCGACAATACGGTACAGAGGTAATGCACTTACCTTTCAGCTGTTTGACACAGGTTCATTACTAATCTGAAGATAAATTGTTGATTTGTTGATTCTCAGCCACCGTGTTGCATCACAAAGTGCCCCATCATTAAGAGACATTAAGTTGTGAACCCATTCCGAGCGTTGTTTGTGGACAATAAACATCCCACATTGTTTTTCGTAAAGAGTGGTGAGTTATCATTAGCACTCTCACCCTGGCCATCTTCCAAATTCCTGCCCTAACTGGAAAGGCAAAGAAAAACGACACGATGCAAAATGCTGACCTCGTCTTGCTTCTGAAGGCTATTGCATTGACAAACAGGTAGAACTTCAAATAAAATCAAAAGATCATTGATTGAGGTTTGTGAATCGTGGTGGAACAAGGAGAATTTAAGGTTTCTGGCCATGATCTTTCATCAGAGCAAAAGAGAACGATCGTGTCTCTCAGATTCAGAACATGTATGAATTAATGTCTGGGCATGATGGCGTCAAATTATTTTTGGATTGGAGAAAATTTGGAATAAAATATATATTATGGAACAGAACAGAACAGGATTGTGTATACTTTTGTGAACTATTATTTACTTATATTTACCTCACCATCTCCACGAGCAACACGCAACTTTGAATTATTAATTTTTTTATTCACACTACCATCGACACAACCAACACATAATTTTGAATTATTAATTTCTTTAAACACACTTTGTTTAAAGTGTGTTTCTCTCATCTCCACGAGCAACATGCAACTTTGAATTATGAATTTTTTATTCACACTTTTCCATCGCCACAAGCAACACACAACTTTGATTTATTAATTTTTTATTCACACTTTACCATCGACACCACCAACACATAACTTTGATTTATTAATTTTTTATTCACACTTTACCATCGACACCACCAACACATAACTTTGATTTATTATTTTTTTATTCACACTTTACCATCGACACCACCAACACATAACTTTGTTTTATTAATTTTTTATTCACACTTTACCATCGACACCACCAACACATAACTTTGATTTATTATTTTTTTATTCACACTTTACCATCGACACCACCAACACATAACTTTGTTTTATTAATTTTTTATTCACACTTTACCATCGACACCACCAACACATAACTTTGAATTATTAATTTCTTTAAACACATTTTAACTCCTCCACGACCAACATGCAACTTTGAATTATTGTTTGATCCACACTTTGCCACCTGCACGACCAACACATAACTTTGAATTATTGTTTGATCCACACTTTACCATCTCCACAAGCAACATGCAACTTTTAATTATTAATTTTTTCTTTCACACTTCACCACCTCCACGAGCAACACACAACTTTAAATTGTTCTTTTTTTAAACACATTTTGCCATCTCCATGACCAACACACAACTTTGAATTGGTTTTTTTTATTCACACTTTGCCATCTCCATGACCAATACACAACTTTAGATTGTTATTTTTTTTAACACATTTTGCCATCTCCACTACCAACACACAACTTTAAATTGTTATTTTTTTAAACACACTTTACCATCTCCATGACCAAGACACAATTTTAAATTGTTGTGTTTTTTAAACACATTTTGCCATCTCCATGACCAACACACAACTTTGAATTATTTTTTAAACACACTTTACCATCTCCATGACCAACACACAACTTTAAATTGTTATTTTTTTAAACACACTTGACCATCTCCATGACCAACACACAACTTTGAATTGTTTTTTTATTATTCACACTTTACCATCTCCATGACCAACACACAACTTTAGATTGTTATTTTTTTTAAACACATTTTGACATCTCCACGACCAACACACAACTTTGAATTGTTATCTTGCCAAAACGAAGTTTTTGCAAGATATGTTGGTCAGCTTGTATGTTTTTTTTTTAATCTTGCCAAAACGAAGTTTTTGCAAGATATGTTACTCAGCTTGTATGTTTTTTTGGTTTTTTTTGTTTGTCTGTAATCACGAATAAAAAATTCTGCAGAGCACAGTTATCATCGGAAATTTTTGTAACTTCGCATATCAGAGGCCTATAGAGGTCCCTTTCAGTGCATAAAATTTTGAAGGTCAAGGTCAAAGGTCAAGGTCACTTTGGCGCAAATCAGGGGAGTCGACGAAACCCTTATTTTTTGAATAATTTTGATCGGATCGTCTTCAACCTTCATGGGAATATAGTTCATGGTCTGGCGCTCAGCTGATTAATTTTTGGTGGCGATTGGCCTTGACCTTCATGGTTAGCGCCTCAGGTCAAACATATTTGACCCCAAGGTCAAATTTTCAAGTTTTAGGAACCATATCGTGTCGTACCTCAAATTGAACACCTCGATGAGTGCTTTCTATATATGTCAAGCTTGAGACATTATGACGTCATTTGGTGATGTTATGAGGCAAAAGCATATTTTTCATGGTTACTCTGTAGAACGATTCTCATCGGAATCTCTCGTAGGCAGATATTCCTCAAGGAGTCGTTCCTGGTGGATAGCAGCTCTGTTCACCTCAGTGTGACCTTAAAGAAGTCACACGTGGTCACCTTTTGGCAAGATACGGGTCACCCTGAGGGTGACATTGGTTTATTTTTTTTATTATTCACACTTTACCATCTCCATGACCAACACACAACTTCAAATTGTTATTTTTTTTAAACACACTTTA